>NW_022639649.1:454517-541455 GCF_010583005.1 Odontomachus brunneus
TATATATATATATATATATATATATATATATATATATATATATATATATATGTATCCAGTAGAGATATTAGAATTTTTACAATATGATGTTTCTGGACATCATCATTTCTGGACGCTGTACATAACAGTAAAGTAAGATAACGACATATTTATCAACTGTAACAAAAGAATTAATTTTTATTATTGTCTTAAAAAATTCCACGTTAAAGTATACATGCTGTCCTCTTTACTTTGGCAAAAAATTCTAAAGATGCAACAAACAATCCAGCAACAGACAAGGTGTACGGTTTATTGCCTCTTTGCAACAGCAATAATATCAATTTTTGTATACTTAGTGGTGCTATGTACCAACAAACATTGTATCTACAAACAAAAGATTGAACTATGAACTCATGATTGAGAAAGATAAAAGAATGTATTAAGATTTGTAAAAAATATTTTCTGCATAATTTAATTTTGATCATAAATTTGCAGAACGGCGTCTAATATATAAATCACGAGCACGATTGTACAATATTACTTGCATGCTGAGAAATACATTGTCATTGTGATCTGTAATTTCTTGGCCTAAGTAATTTATAATAAACATATATACAAGAATGGGAATTATGTATGCGAAATATAAGCAAAACTCCTCGATTTTACCACCAAACGCAACAATCTGAAAAACCTGAAATGTCACGGTGATAAATTTTTTAGATATGTTAAATTATGTTTACAATGCGTTGAAGTGCCCAAATGTGAAACAGAATAGTTTGCGGGTTATTAAAGATAAAAAAACATACTTGAAACATGTTCAAGCTCAAACATATCACAGCGAGAATTTCGGAGAAACACAGTGTAAATTTAAACGGGGATAGTATACACTCGCAAAAACTGAAACAATTGGAAAATATTAATATTAATTAATATTAATATCATATATATTTATTGTTATATTAATATCAACTTTAAAGTTTTTCGATGCATATCAATGGCGGAAAGAATGCCTTTATAAATCGTGATTTCCTGCTTTATAAATCGACAGCTCTGCTTAATCTCTTGTCGAGTTTCAATCTCCATTGATCGCCTGATACGGTAACTGTAAAAATTCCATTATTTTAATTATATTTCTCTCCCTTTTTCTCTTCCTCCCACTCTCTTCTCTCTTTCTTCCTATTTGTCTATCACTCCCTTTCGTAGATCAATTCTTCAGAGATATTAAGTAAGATGTTGTCTAAAAAATCCAAACGTGTGTACTGATTTTTTATTTTTTTTTATACCTGGCGATTTGCAACATTCCACAAGCATGTTTGAAACATATTACAAAAATCATGCAAGTCCCCGTCGCCGATATCACACATATACAACAGGCTGCATACATATGCAGCATTATGAAATACAAATATTTTTCTTGGTTAACAAAATACTCAGTCGCAATCAATATTGTACGATGGGAAGTAGTGTTATTTATGAGAAAAAAATGGTCGAAGAGGTACGGCCACATTGGATGAACAAGAATAAGAAATATAATCCCAAATACTAAAAATATTTAAAAAGATAATTTTATAAATTGATGGTTTACAAAATTCTGAAATACATAATCGCTGCATATATGGACTTTTTATTAGCTCTTAAGTTATATTAAGAATCAATAAAGAGAGATTAATTAATTTATGAAATTAGCAAAAATATAATAAATAAATAATAAGTGAAAACCATACAATATACATTATTTTATTTATATATTAAAAATATTTGTCTTACGTATAATTCTAGTTGTGTTGCGTTGTGCGCTGGATGCATATTTGTCAATAATAGAGATTTCGTTCTCGTCTTTGAAGTAGTAACAAATATACTGAATTTGTTCCAGTAAATACTTTATCTGTTATGTGAATAAAAATTAATATCGTTATTGTGAACTTTGGCAAGAAGTTATGTGTGCAATTTTAAACTTATTTAATATAACTATTGAGCAGTTTATTGTAAAGGCGTAACTCACATTGGAGGTATGAAACCAGAACGAGTTATCGATAAATAAGGAAACAATAAAAAGTAACATTGAAGAAAAATGTTTAATGATGAAATAAGGAGTGCATTCTGCAGTCACAAACGTTGTAAACTGAAAGTAATGAATTTTTTGTTAGAACGTAATAAGAAATTGTATTCGTGTAACATTTGTTGATGATCGAGAGAAAGTATTCATTTTTCTCATAAGAATGTGATGAGAAGATTATAGTTATTAGGAGTTTTAAAAAATATCTCGGAGTACATTATATACATCCCTTTTATCTTGGAAACAGAGCATTTTAGAAAAAAACGTTTCAAAGGAAAGTTGTATGGTTTCGAGGCGTACATAAGATGGTGTCATTGATTTGACCTTGGATGGCGCCGCCAAGGTCAACTTTGCTTTTTTAAATAGAAATATGTATTTTTTATTACGGAATTTTATTCTACGTAAAGAAGCAAACAGCTTTTGCTTGAAAAATTTTTTAATATCTACAGAAATATCTACAGAATTATTGGTTTTAATATTTTTTTACTCGAATTCTATCAACTTTACCGAAAAATGGCAGGAGATAAAAATTGCTTATTTTCTTCTCATCGGGTTCTAAGAATTTTTTATTAACTTTTTAGTACTTCGAGAAAATGCAAGAAAATGTAGTACTAAAAAGTTAATAAAAAATTCTGAAAAAATTTTTAGAGCCCGATGAGAAGAAAATAAGAAAATTTTATCTCTTACCATTTTTTGGTAAAGTTGATAGAATTCGAGTAAAAAATGACTGAAACCAATAATTCTGTAGATTTTCCGTAAATATCTTAAAAAATGAAGATCGTATGAAAAAAATTTTCAAACAAAAGCTGTTTGTTTCTTTACATGGAATAAGATTCCGTAATAAAAAATACATCTTTCTATTTAAAGAAGCAAAGTTGACGTTGACCTTGGCGGCGCCATCCAAGGTCAAATCAATGATACCATCTTATGTACGCCACGATACAACTTTCCTTTGAAACGTTTTTTTCTAAAATGCTCTGTTTCCGAGATAGAAGGGGTGGACGGATGATCTTAGACACCCTATATATATACAGGGTGTAAAAAAATTAGACCTATAAACTTTGACGGGAAATAGAGGACATAAAAACAAACATATTTTGTTAATAATGTTTTTCTCTACGACGCTTCGTTTTAATACTACAGGATACAAAATAGGAATTTTAATAAAAAACAAACATATAAGTGGAAAAATTAAATTTATTTCAATTACACATATATATTTTAATCTTCAAAAAACAATGAATAAAAGAACGGAACAAAAATGCGCAATTAATTAGCTCAATTTATAATAAATGTTCAAAAATTCCTCCATTTGCTTCAACACAAAGGTGACATCGTCGAAATTCGGGTTAACGATTCTGTTTTTGTTTTAATGCCTCATTGATAAGAATTGTGAAAGTAAATACAAAATACTTTTGTGAAGCACGCTTTATTAATAAACATTTTTATGGGGGTATATGAAAACTCTCATTTATGAGACACCTATTGAAACAGAAGCAGAATTGATAGCCCGAATTACTGCTGCAGCATATCAGGTTTAGAACATTCCTGCAGTCTTCGAGCGTGTGAGACAATCAATGTTTGGACGATGTCATCTTTGTATTGAAGCAAATGGAGGAATTTTTGAACATTTATTATTAATTGAGCTAATTAGTTGCGCATTTTTGTTCCGTTGTTTTGTTCATTGTTTTTTGAAGATTAAAATATATATGTATAATTGAAATATATTTAATTTTTCCACTTATATGTTTGTTTTTTATTAAAATTATAAAATTCCTATTTTGAACCCTGTAGTATTAAAACGAAGCGTCGTAGAGAAAAACATTATTAACAAAATATTTTTGTTTTTATGTCCTTTATTTCTCCTCAAAGTTTGTCGGTCTAATTTTTTTACACCCTGTATGTGTGTGTGTGTGTGTGTGTGTGTGTGTGTGTGTGTATGTGTGTGTGTGTGTTGGGCGTCGTATATTCTCATTCGCAATTTTTGTGAGAACGTAGAACGGGTTGAGGTGAACACAAATGTCACATACCGCTTTGCAATATTCGCAATAAATCTCGACATATTAATTAAAGAAGATTAGTGAATTATCGCGATTAGTGAATTATCATAGATAAATATTAGGTTTGGTTTCCAAATCTAATATGCATAAACACCACGAAAGCTTAAAAAATCAAATGGTAAATGAATATTTGTGACGTTGTCTGCCGTTGCATATTTATACATTAGGTCAAACTGAACAAAAATAATCCTTTATCATATTACAGATAATGCGTAGATTTTAGTTATTAACGAAAGAAAATTGTTAGGGTAAACTCGGATAAGATGATCATACTTTTTTAAAATAAATAAAAAAAATACATTTCTTATTGCTATTTTTCAATAGCGTTTGGCACATTACTTTACTGAAGTCTATAGTACATAATACCATCAGAGTTAATAGGAAAATACTTCAGTAAAATTGTTTATTACAAAAATATTAAAACGTGAGCATTGGCCATCTTACATAAATTTTTCAGATAAGATGGCCATAAAGGAATAAATGCTCCATACATATTTTATGTTCAAGTTTCTGTACCTAATATTTTATAAAATAATAAAAAACACAATTTAACATATTTATTTTAATATAAGATATTTAAAACATATATATTATTTGTGAAAAATATAATACACATATGAAATAGAAAATTCTTTAACATAACTTAAATTCTAAATGCAATCTTTTGATCAAAACATATTGCACATGAGATTTTATTACTGTAATATTGAAAATAATTTTTAAAACATAGCGACTTTCGTTTTATTAATGTTCATAGAATAATAGTGGGCTATATTACCCAAAATGTGAGTAAAAGACGGCTATAGTATTTATACACAAATAATGAAAACGGAAGTAAAATTGCCTGTTATATTATAATTTACGTACCTACTTCACGTATTTAACTTCACGTATTTTAATTGCTGATATCTTAACTATAATTTGTTCGACGTTACAGCAATTTGTAATGGACACCTAACAAATTTTACAGGCAGTCGAAAATAAAAATATAATATAATATTCATAATTTTGCTATTTCGAAAAATATATCCCAATATACTATAAATATCGATTATCTTTGTGGCTGATTACACAAACGCATTGTTTTGCAATTATTAGAGAAATTACAGTCTATGTCCACCTTTTCCGTATGGCCATAATACTTGAGTTTACCCTATATGATTATGGGCAATAATGCACAAATCTTCTCTACTTAATATCTTTAATTTTTTAATATCTTTTCTTTAATTTTATTCCATGTATTTGTGTACTATATAAAAAAATATTGGGATAATTATAATACTTTTGTAGTAATAAATTAAATATTTTTTTAAATAAATATATAGGAATTTTGGCCATAATTTTGCATGATCCTATATGATAACAGATTTATTGAAATTTTTTTACAATTCCCCATATATTTTTTATATAACTTTTTACGTAACTATTTCTTAATGGAATAATTTTAAAGATTTATAACGAGAAATATTTACGTACCTGAAATGCAATAAAACTCGATAAAATACTAAAAATTAACAGTCGTTGAATTTGAGTGAACTTTGTTCGATGATAAGGCCATAAACCAACCATGAGAAGAAGAGTACGAGTGACACTAATACGCTTATACAAATCGGTATTCATTATTTCTTCGCGAGAGTTGAGACGCGTCTAACCGCAGAAAAGTAGAAGCAGTTTGCTTGCGGTAGTCCTTCGTAATGACCCATCAATAAAATAGGCTGTCGTTTTTTCTTTAATTTTCTTTAATTTTATATTTTCTTTCTAAACGTATATTCAACAAAAACTATCTAATTTTGCGTAAATGTGGTGTCAAGAATCACAAAAATACTAAGACGGGCACTCTCGCAATAAAGCATTGGTAGGATAAGAGTCGGCAGTTAAGTAATTGCATCGAATAAAATTTACCGGATGTTTATTTTCTAACCTGACAATCATGTAGTAATTTTTGGATCGAAGACCGCGCAAGCGTAGTCGCCCTTTTTCAGCCTCATGGTCTCGCGTGCCGCAGTATAGTGTGTACTTTTGTAAGATATACATGTTTGTTCGTGTTGAAAAGTACGTTGCTTCGTCGATTGGTTTTGTGTTTTATCGTGTGTTATGATATGGGGCATATTTTATATAAAATATAAAATATAACGCGCGTTGCTTACGCATTTTTATATTACGCATTTAATATTTGATAGTAAACGTTGCTCTCAAAATTGTATTTATGCAGAATATCGGCGCTCATCGAATATTCTTGCAACTTCCCTCTCGAGCGCGAATTTCTCTTTTACCGCGAAATACCAAATGACACATTATGAAAGGAAAGCGAAAGGCGATACGAACTATCACTTTCGCGATCAAACTCTGAACACTCGTGATTTAATTCGCCAGTAAAACATTCAACACGTTGGACGAAATTTAACGGTTTTATGTTTCATGTGAAATAACACTTCGGTCAAAGTCCGCGCAAACGCAATGGCCTTCTTCAATCTCGCAGCTTCCCGCATCTCATTGTAGAATGTGCATTCGTGAAGTACATACCTCGGACTGCAAACAGAAACGTTCGTGTTGAAAAGGACGTTGCTTCGTCGATTGGTTTTGTGTTTTATCGTGTGTTATGACGTGGGGAACATTTTATATAAAATATAAAATATAATGCGCGTTACTTACGCAATTTTATATTTGTTTGTAAATGTCGCTCTTAAAATTGTATTTACGCAGAAAGCGTTAAAGCACGAACATTTTTGAACATTTCTGGCATATCTATTACGTTTTTTGTGAAGTGTCGGCCGTTATCACGATATAAATTGTTTTACGATGACGGTTCAATTATTTTCTGTAACAAAAACTCCGATGTTATATCCATTTCATCGTTACGTAAGATATTAACGAGTGTCGCAAAACGGTATGCGATTTTTATGTTCACCTCATTCCGTTCTACATTTCCATGAACGTTGCAAAGATGAATCTGCAATATCCTGTGTATGTTTCTTGCTAAATACGATGATACAGAGTAGCATACATTTATGTACACATTATTTATATACATTTATTTATAAGATTTATATACACAAAAAATTTGCAGCGTAATCGTGTTTATGCTTATCTGACATGTTTTGATGATTGTTTCTACATTATCGACATTTGTGAAGATCATCATCCTTCTTTAACATCTCCTTAAGAGGTCAAAAATTCAATTTATTTTGTTTTTCTTTTTTTTCGTGGAAAGTGCTAATATTTTGTGTAGAAATAGATATGTTGTAATTGGTGATATTTTATTCTAAGTTCAATGGATATATATGGATAATTCTTTACACTTTGCTAAGATATTCCGATGTGACACTGAGTAATGTATTATTTTTGTTGCGTGATATTTAACGATGAAGTAAGATACCGATGCACTCGTCAGCTATAATAAAAGATCTTTCGTGTTGTCTTGTTCTAAACATGTAATACTGAATGTATCCTAATAAACAAGTTTGGGTACTAATTAGGCAATCATTTAAAAGTCAAGTTAAAACATTAAGAACTTAATAATACGTCAATTTTTAACTTAAATTAATTATATATTTCAAAATGTATATTAACATTAACTCATGTATTAATTTTTTTTTTATATAAATTAAGATAATCTATCAATACTTAAGTTATTACGAGCTACAATAGAATAATATAGAATAAGAAAAATAAGAAATGGTGACAGAAACATTTCTGTCTGTTTTTTTGAGCGTCAGTGTTCGTTTAAAGTATAAAATCCTGTGCACAAAATAGTTAATATTTTTTGTTATAAAAGACTTTTTCTTTAATATTTCACGAATTTAATCTTCTATTAAAGAATTAATTATATAAAAATATTGTAAGGTGTTCGTCATAATTGTACGTACTATTTTTTATCACTTATAAAAGTCGGAGGGGAAACAATTTTAGCAACTAATCAATTTTTAATATTAGCTTAATTTTAGTTAATTTTTGCTTATATAACTTTTAATATAAACTAAATTAATTTAGGGGCCATTATAACTAATTAAAATATTAACTTTAAATTAAATTTAGTTTAAAAAATCAACTTACCCAACACTACTCATAAATGATTTATTGTTTACCGAAACGAAGCATTCTAGGGATGCTGCAAACACATTACCGATATTCAGGACAAGAGGTTTAGTGCCTCTTTTTAATAGCAGCAATATTATTTTTCGTATGTATAATAGTACTGTGTAGCAATGAGAATTGTACCTACAAAAAAATGACAATAATTGATATTATTAATTTTATTAGTAATGTTATCTATAATTGATAAAAATAAAGCATATTAATATAATAATATTGCTATTAAGAAAAATACTAATTAAAATATTAACTAACTGCATTAATCTTTACTTTCATTACTTGTTTTATTCCAATTTTATGTAAGAAGATAAGTGCGACTATCACGTGAAATCTTTTACACGGTGAGGAATATATTCCATAATTTCTTGTCCAATGTAGTTAATCAGGAACACGAATAGATAAACACAAATTGCATATGCGATATTCAACAATAATCCTGCGGTATCGTTTTCGGATGATACGATCTGAAATATCTAGATTATGATTGTAGTGAACTTATCAGAAATATTTTAGATTCATTTGCTTTATATAAACAAAATATAATCATATAACACGTAATATTTTAAAATAATATAATGATAATATATTATTTTAATATCATTATAAATAATATATTATTATAAATTTATATAAATAATATATTATTATAAATTATATATTATTTTAAATAATATAATGATAATATAATAATATAATAATAAATCATTTTTTTATAGAAAAAAGACTTATGGCGTAAAGTGAGAAAGTATATTTTATATTGCAATTAAATATACGACTTAAAAGTTAGCATAACGTGAAATTGTAGTAGTTTATTATTAATTGTAGTGGTTAATATTAAATTGTAATGGATAATTTTCATTGTATATTGAGGGATGATATTGAAGGATTACTTTTATTTCAAAATTTGTTGTAAATGGAGTATGTTATTGTATATGATAGTTCCCGTCCAGAATTACATTTATGAATGCAAAACATTTATAATACAACTATCTCAATAAAAATAGGAAGCCATCAATATTAGAAGAGTCCCTAATCCGGCAAAGAGAAGTGTTTTAAAATCGTTTAGAGTAATTGTAATAAACCTTTAAAAAAACGAACATTCTTATTGCGTACGAATGTCGTGGAATAAATATCAACTTCATAGTTTTACGATGAATATATAGATAATGTCCTTATAAGTCATTATCTCTTCACGACATCTCATCACGACATAGATGATGTCCTTATAAGTCATTATCTCTTTCCTTAGATTAATATCTTGTTGGAAATTGACTGAAAAGTAAAAAGCGATACTGTTCTTTATCGACAAAATACTCGGTCATAATCTGTACTAGGTGAGATGTTTGTGATCCGTTTATGAGCGGAGGAACATTGAGGGCCCACACTGATTGCACAGCAAGAATGAATAAAATGTTAACTACTGAAAATATTAAAAGAAAAGAAGTAAAGGATTATATAAAAACATTGCTTTGTGATTGTTCAAATTATCACATTGTCTTGAATTTACTAAGAATTTTATATTATTATTAATTACATTTATAATCTACAAAATATACATACACATCACACATGGTTATGTTACGTTAGATTAAATAAGTGCAGTATTATGAAAATGTATCATTATCCCGAGCAAAAATGTATCTAGTAAAGCAGATTTCAAGACTAGTAGCTAGATAGTAATGACTAGATAAGTTTTCTAACCAGTCACTAGCTCGTGACTGGCTAAATATTCCTACTCAGTCTTTCGAATGTCAGGACTATTTAATGACTATACCAATTACATAGATAGAAAATCATCGGTAAATACTGAATAGAACTTGGACATCAGAACTGTTTAGTAACTATACCATTGATAGTTACAAGTTATTTTCTTGTATCCAGCTACTAGATAATTTTTCTGATACAGCCACTAGGAGAAATGAGCGTTACATTCCTAGCTAGTAGCAATATAAGACCCTTTATAACTTTTCTGTGTCAATACTAAACAATCACTAGATTCAATGTTTGCTCGGGATATTCACTCTTTACACAATGTATATAATTTTGTCTCATTGTAACGTGCACGTTCGTAAGAGTTTGACTATAACGGAAACGATCCATGAATTGGACTTGCTCTTTTGTTATCTATGGGAAATCATCGCGGATGAAATGTAAAGTATAAAGTATAATAATTTTTTTGTACCATAAATAGCGAGAGAGGTAAGATTTTTCTAAGAAAAAGAAACGGAGAAACGGATTTTGCAGTCGATATTATATAATATTGTAATAGA
Source organism: Odontomachus brunneus (assembly GCF_010583005.1). Classification (NCBI taxonomy): domain Eukaryota; kingdom Metazoa; phylum Arthropoda; class Insecta; order Hymenoptera; family Formicidae; genus Odontomachus; species Odontomachus brunneus. Next base: position 464,975 of record NW_022639649.1, read on the forward strand.
TAATTTTGTTTAATAATTAACAGGAGATCAAATAATATTTTATCCTTTACATCCACCTATGTTATTCTTCTACGTTATTCTGCTCTATTAGACATTTGCATCATTGTTGCACAGAATACATGACAGTGAAGTAAGACATGGACGAACTTGTTAGCTGCAATAAGAAATTTTGCTTTGTCTAGTCTTATTTCAAGTCCACACGTTGTTGAGAACATATTTTGTTAAAAAATGATATATTTCTTACCGTGGCGAAACCCTCTAACGATGCAACGAAAACTTTACCGATGGTCAAATAAAACGGTTTATTGCCTCTCTGCAGTAGTAACAGTACTAGCTTCTGTATGTGCAATGGTGCTACGTACCAGCGAGTGTTGTATCTATAAGATAGTGATTGAATAAGCTCGATCTCAGTAAACGAGACGAAAATAAAATGTGCTGATAATGATATTTATCCAGTCTTACATAGCGGCATATACATCGTTATTATGATCCGTAATTTGTTGTGCGGTGTAGTTGCCCAAGAATAAATATATAAGAATAGAGATCACGTAACCGAAATGGATAAAGATTTTCGCACGATCATTCTCAAACGATATAATCTGAAAAATCTGAGAAGCTATTGTGATATTATCCTTAAAAAAATATCTTGTTTGAAGTAAAATGAGTCTCACATTATAAAAGAAAGAAAATAATATATGACTGTTTCAGTAAAGATGGATTTTCGAGGGGTGTATAGAGATATAAAGATTGAGATTTATTGTCTAAAGATGTTTTAAGAACACATTGAAACTCACTCGATATAGATTTAGGCTCATACCACAGACTAATATCACTATTATTATGCAGTAAATTCCCTCAAACTCCTTCATCATTAAAGTGCAGATCCTTTAAGAACATCAGAAATTTTATTTGTGGTCCACTTGTGGTTTTCGAAATTACATGTATTGCATAAGCATTATCGGACGAATACCAACATCATAGCTTTACGATGAATGTTGATGGCGTAAACAATTTTCTTATATATCATAATTACGTCTTCCACGTTAATATTATATTGTACGTTGACCTGGATTGAGACGATAACTGCAAGTAATTTTTTTTTCGGGAATCATTCCTCTCATCCGCGCGAATTAGTTAAAGACAGGGTTGGGTAAGTTACTTTTAGTTTTTAACTGAGTTAAGTTAAAAGTTAGTTCGCAATAAAATAATTGAGTTTACATTAAAAGTTACTCAAATAAAATACTAAATCAGTTAAAAGTAAAAAAAACTTAAAAAAAAAGTTAGAAATTACTTATGGAAAACTTAATTATCTAAAACTATATATTTTTTTATTTCATAATTAATCTTTAAATTTGGCTTAAATTTATGTGAAATAATGAAAGTATATTAAGCAAATTGACCAATCACAGTTAATTATTTTTGGACCGTAAAAAGAATAGTCGGTTGTGATTGGCCAATTTCTTTACTGCTTACGTTAAGTTTACTGCTTATTCCTTAAGTTTTTCTATGTACCACTGGTTTTATATCCCGGTGTAGTAAGCTTTAGTCGTAAGAAATTGACTAATCACTGTCGACTTATAGAAGAATAATCAATTGTGTTTCATCAATTTCTTACGGCTTAAAGCTTACTATACTATTGTAGATTGAGTCTTAGGCGTCGTCTACAATGTCAGTAGGAGTGGTAATATGAAATAAGCAGTAAGCAAATTGACTCATTCCATTCTCATGATTTAAGAATAATCGATTGTTATTGATCTATTTGCTTATACTATTTATTTCATACTGCTACTCCTACTGCCATTGTAGATAACGCATTACAATGCTGGGGATTGATTGCGTATCTCGAAACGAAGTTAAAATTACAAAAGTGAGCAAATTCACTAGGCATTGACCAATGAAGTTACAAATATTCTAGTAAATTTTCTCACTTTTGTCATTTTCACTCTGTTTTAAGATATACATTCGATCCCCTGGAAACTTCATTCTATCTTTCTTTGATATGTAATGAACAATAAAGGTAGAATAATGCTTATAGTGCTATAAGCGTGCTATAAGCGTGAATCGGACCACACAGACACAATCAGATCTTTTATTAAAAATTATTTCAAGTTTATTTTCAGATGCTTCGTAGACAATGAAACGATCCGTTCAGTATCTAAAAATAAACTTGAAACGATCATAAATAAAAGATTTAGTTATGAATACTGCTCTTATATACCTGTCTGTTAAGGTGGCGGATGATTTTTATGCAACTTTAATATTGATGAAATAAATTAACTTAACTGAACTTAATTGAAAAAAATAAAAAAGGTTAAAGTTAATGCGTAAAAATTAATTAAGTTTAAGTTAAAAGTTAACTTATTTAAGCTTAACTAAGTTATTAACTTTTTAACTTCTAACTTGACTTTTAACTTTTTTAAAAGTTACTACCTTGATTAAAGATAATAAAAGGACAATCTTCCCAGCATGAAAAAGTTTACGTGTCTTACATATCCTCTCTATACGTTCACTTACTAAGCGATTTTGAACATTCCGCAGACGTGTAGGAGATATGTTAAAAACATTGTTCCAGTCGCTATCACCCCAAGTGACGATACAAATATCGTTGCATTCATGTGCAGAATGATTAAGTAGAAATATTTTTCCTGATCGAAGAAATATTCAGTCACCATAAACTGTAATCGATGTCCTGTGGATTCATTTTCCGGCAGAAAAATATCAAAAACATGTAACCATATTAATTGAATAACCACAAGAAATACGGCGCCAGACACTAAGAACATTAAAAGCATATCATTATATAAATCGCTGTTTATTTCTACGAGATATTACACTGTTAAGAGTTTTAGACCTGTTTAGGTAGTTTATTTTATTTCGTAATACGTGATAAATATTACTACAAATATAATTTCTTACGTATGAGTCCAGTCGTAAAACGTTTCGCGTTAATCCCGTAACTTTTTATGATGGCAATTTCGTTCTTGTCTGTTATATTGTTACAGATTTGCTGAAGTTGTTCCAACAGATACTTCATCTACGGACAATACAAAATACAATGCGTATCATTTCTTGTTGTGATATTTGGGACAGACTTTGATATACAATTGTGCATTTATCATGGATATTATTAGTGATAAGTACAGTATATTCTTAACTCACTGCACGATTGTTAACCACGAATGAGCTGTATATAAGAAAGGTACAGAACGAAGCTAATGCGTTGGAGAAAACTGTGATGACAAAATCAGGTGTACATTCTGAGGTCAAAAGCGCCGTTAACTGCAAGCGATAAGTTTATTGGGAAATACGTGAAAAGGACTAATAACTTTGTTCAAACAATAAATTATAAGTCTCAGAGTTGTCTTTCTGTGTACGATATTATATAATGACAAGGTATTAATTGTAATATTATAAAAAGGTTTTTTTTTCTGTTATACTCAAAACTCCTCGATTATAAATCGATGTAGTTATGATAGAGATAGTATAAATGAAAAATGCTGATATTAATTAATTGGCTTATCTAATGTCATAATGTATATTTGTTTTGATTCTACACAAAATTATGAATTTTGTAACGTTAACGAAATGTCCTGGCTGACATTTGGATCATTCTGAATCGTAATGTTAAAATAAACGCAATGTTTGTTGAATTAAATTTTAGTTTGCAGCTTTATCGAAGGACCTATAACAAAATTAATTGTGATGTAATTGTGATGTAATTGTTATGTATATATGGCACGTCGCAATTTTTTGAGAAAATTCTACACAATCAAATCCAAATTACGTAAAGGAGAAAACAAAAAATGGGAACTACGATGATATGTGTGAAGTAACTCTCGTTATACCATAATATGAAAAGTACTCACTATACTTGGAATATGGTGAAACTTGCTATAATACTCAAACACATGATTATTTGAACTTGAGTGAGTTTCGATTGGTTAAAGGGCCATAAGCCAGCCAAGAGCAAGAGAATCCGGTTGATATTGCAATTCTCATACAAATCGTAGGAGAGCATTTCTCCGCGAGCACCTAGACGCGTCTGATCGCGCAGTAGTCAATCAAGTTTCGCTTATTTCCTCTTCCCAGCTAATCGATAAGATATAGCATCGCATTTCCTTTTTCTAGTTTAATTTAAAACAAATTATGTAATTTCGTACAACGTGGAAAACCACGAAAAATGCTATTGTGAGATTGGGACATCTGCATTGTAATAATTTCGTCGATGAATGGTACGGCGATTAGGCGGTCGATGATACGTCTAAAGAAATTCGGCAGGTGTTTATTTACCATAGAGTAACACTCAGGTGAAACTTTTCCTAATGGATTTTGCGCATGCGCTGTTACCCTTTCGTAGTGCCGCGCGCTTCATTCCAGTGCGTGTTCTGGTAGGATTCATACCTCTGACTTTCGACAGGGGGATCTGTCGCTCGGTGTTGCGTGCGATATAAAATCATCAGCAATAAAATCATTTCCGGCAAGCATCGATTATAACCGAAAGCTTTGCTCTTGTTGATTTTCCTGAATATTACCGTTCAACATCGAAAATCGAAATTCTGGATCTTATCATAATTGTCATTAAGCAATTGCTTTCACACCGAATGAAATTTAACGAATGTTTATTTTCTATAGACAGACAATCATATAGTAATTTTTGGATTAAAGACCGAGCAAGTGTAGTCGCCCTTTTTCAGTCTCGTCGTCTCGCGTATCGCAGTATGGTGTGTACAGTCGTCAGGTACGCATGTTCGTGCGCGTTGAAAAGAACGTTGTTCCGTCGATTGGTTTTTTGTATTATCGTGTCATATGACGTGAGGAATATTTTATATAAAATATAAAATATTATACGTGTTGCCTAAGCATTTTTAATATTTGATAGCAAACGTCGATCTCAAAATTGGAATTTACGCAGAAAGTGGTAAAGCACGAACACTTTCGAACATTTCTGACAAATCTTTTACGTTTCTTGTGAAGTGTCGATAGTTTTCGCAAAATAAATTGTTCTAGAATGACGCTTTAATCATTTTCTATAATAGAAACTCCGACGTTATATCTATTTCACCGTTACTTTACGTAAGATATTAACAACGAAGACTATCGACTATCGTATCTGAAATGTAATGAAAATATTATTCGTGTATGATAATATCGTTAACGATAATATCGCTATGATAGCAGTAATAAGGATTATTTGAAATCAAACGAGTATTAATTGTTAGTATGGTTATAAGTTAATCGTGAACAAAAGAATTCGATTGAGACCGAAGTGCTTAGTCTTGATTCAGATCATCTTTTTGTGAGCATTTGACCGTGGGAACATTCGCAAAATTTCGCGTATTTTTCTTCTTTGCGTTTTCTTCAATCATCCCTTATCGAATATTTTTGCAACTTCCCTTTTGGAGCGCGGATTTCTCTTTAATCGCGAAATATCTAATGACACATTATGAAAGAAACGCGAAAGGCAGCACCAACTATCACTATTGCGATGAAACTCGGAACATTCGTAGTTTAATTTGCCAGTGAAACATTCAACTCGTCGGACGAAATTTAACGATTTTTTGTTTTATGTGAAATAACAAGCACGAAATAATACTTCTTTCTTAGTCCGCGGAAATGCAATCGACCTTTTTTAGAATCGCGGATTCCCGCGTCTCATTGTAAAGTGTGTATTCATGAAGTACATATCTCAAACTGCGAACAGAAACGTTTGTTTGATCGATTTTACTGTTGTATCACTTATGAAAACATGACCGGTGAAGTAGAGGAGAATCTTCGAGAACAAACAGCGATTTTCAAGTTTAACATTCCAGTGCCGTGTTAAGACACAAGCAGGTTTGTACAGTTTTCTTTATTTATTAAATTTTCTTGTAATTATCGCTCTCTTTTGAGCAATATTATTCCGTCGTAATACGCTTTGCTATGGACAGAAAGATTGTATGTAATTTTTAGGAGAATTTATGAGCTCGTTTTGAATGTGGTAAAATTCTCCCCTTGGATAAGACAGAGAATTCACAAACTCATTCGAAAAATTACAAATTACTTTTCTGTTACTACGAGTGTCTGCTACACTCGCTTAGGAAATAGTTTGAACACATTTTTTCTGGTGAAGTTAGAAGCGTATCAAGTGTTCACTATTGTAAGCCACTATATACGGGTTTGCGTAATAATCGATTTTAGAGAAGCAGAAGTGATAGCATAAAGAGATATGTTTTATCAATTATATTTTTTACAATATCAACTGATTGTCCCGATAAAAATATATTTTGACTCACATTTTATTTATTTTTTATGATTAACGCAAGTGCTACGTTGATTTCAACCTTGAAATGAATTAATTGTTACTCGAACCATTAGATACTTCATTACCTTAGTCTAACAGTCTTCATCTCGTTTAAATTTAAATATTTTATTTGTTGAAACGTGAAAGATACTATCAAACTAATTTTGACTTTGACATTTATTAACTTCAAATCAAAATTATATTAAAAAATTTTTTTCTATAACGCTATATAATTTGCTAGAAGATCAGTTGGATACAGTCACAAGGAAAAGGCGTATGTTTTTTTATATATACATACATACATATATTCAATAGAAATATAAGAATTTTTACTACGACTGATATTTCTTATCATTTCTGGACGCTGTACAAAACAGTAAAGTAAGATAACGATGCATTCGTCAACTGTAAAAAAATTCATTTTTGTTGCTGTCTTACTTAAAATATTCCACATTAAAGTACATATTTTGTGTTCTTTACTTTGGCAAAAAATTGTATAGATGCAACAAATAATCCAGCAGTAGACATGCTGTACGGTTTATTGCCTCTTTGCAACAGCAATAATATCAATTTTTGTATACTCAATGGTGCCATATACCAACAAGTATTGTACCTACAAAGGAAAGAACTATTAGCTCATGATTGAGAAAAATAAAAGAATTTATTAAGTATGCAAAGTATTTTGTAAAAAATATTTTCTGCGTAAAATTTAACTTTATCATAAATTTGCGCAGTGGCGTTTCATATACAAATCACGAGCGTGTTTGTAGAACATACAATATTGCTTACGTGCTGAGAAATATATTGTTATTATGATCTGTAATTTCTTGGCCTAAATAATTAAAAAAGAACATATATATAATAAGGGCAATTGTGTATGATAGATGCAAGAAGAACTCCTCGACTTCACCACCGAACGTAACAATCTGAAAAATCTAAAATACCCAGGGTGATAAATTTTTTAGATATGTTTAATTATGTGTGGTGCGTTGAGATGCAGAAACGTGAGACAGAATAATTTGCGGGTTATAAAAAATACGAAACACACTTGAAACATATTGAAGCTCAAACATATCACATCGAGGATCCCCGAGAAACACATGGTAAATTTAAACGCAGATACCATAAACTCGCAAAAACTGAAATAATTGCAAAATATTAATATTAATTAATATTAATATCATACATATTAATTATTGTATAAATATTAACTTTAAAGTTTTTCGATGAATATCAATAGCGAAAAGAATGCCTTTATAAATCGTGATTTCCTGCTTTATAAGTCGACAACTCTTCTTAATCTCCAGTCGAGTATCGATCTCCATTGCTCGCATGATACGGTAACTAAAAAATTCCATTGTCCTAATTATATTTCTCTCTCTCTCCCTCTCCCACTCTTTCTCTCTCTCTCTCTCTCTTTCTCTCTCTTTCTCTTTATTTGTTTATCAATCCCTTCCGTAGATAAATTCTTTAGAGATATTAAATAACATATATTTAATAAGTAAGATTTTGTCTGAAAATTTCAAACGTGTGTACTCATTCTTTAGTTTTTTTCATACCTGGCGATTCGCAACATTCCACAAGCATGCCCCAAACATATTATAAAAATCGTGCCAGTCCCCACCGTCGAAATTACACATATACAACAGGCTACATACATATGCAGCATTATAAAATACAAATATTTTTCTTGATCAACAAAATACTCAGTCATGATCAACATTGTACGATGGGAAGTAGTGTCATTTATAAGAAAGAAACGGTCGAGGAGATGCGGCCACATTGGATGAACGAGAACAAGAAATATAATCCCAACTACTAAAAATATTTAAAAAGATTTCGTAAATCGATAGTACATAATTCTGAAATACATAATCGCTACACATATGGACTTTTTATTAACTCTTAAGTTATATTAAGAATCAATAAAGAGAGATTAATTAATTTATGAAATTAGCAAATATAATATATAAGTAAAAAGCGAAAACCATAGAAATAAAGAAAAGAAAATTTAAAAAATTTAGTACATGTGATTAATTCATTTTTATTAAAGTCTATCTCAAGTATCTTTCACTTGATATCTTATGAAAACTTATCAAAATTTTAAAAATACTTTGGTGCTACAATATTGTTAATTCCTCAGTATTTGTCGAAAATTTGGTCTATTTTAATTGGCTATTTTACTTTCTTTGATTTGTATATTAAAAACATTTGTCTTACGTATAATTCTAGTTGAGTTGCGTTGTGCGCTGGACGCGTATTTGTCAATAATAGAGATTTCGTTCTCGTCTTTGAGGTAGTAACAAATATATTGAATTTGTTCCAGTAAATACTTTATCTGTTGTGTGAATAAAAATTAATATCGTTATTGTGAACTTTGGAATGAAATTTCGCGTGCAATTTTAAACTTATCGGATATAAGTATTGAACAGTTCATTATAAAAGCGTAACTCACATTCGAGGTATGAAACCAGAACGAGCTATAGATTAATAAACAAACAATAAAAAGTAACACTGAAGAAAAAAGTTTAATCATGAAGTAAGGAGTGCATTCTGCAGTCAGAACCGTTGTAAACTAAAAGTAATCAATTTTTTGTTAGAACGTAATATGAAATTGCTGTAGTCGTTTAGCATTTGTTGATAATCGAGAATAAGTATTTATTTTTTTTACATAAGAACGTGATGAGAAGATTATAGTTATAATGGAATATTATTAGGAGTTTTAAAAAATATTTCGGAATACACTGTATATACAAGGCGTCTCAGACTCTAATTCGCAGTTTTTGTTAGGACGTAGAACGGATTGAGGTGAACACGAAAGTTATACCGCTTTGTACCGCTTTGTACCGCTTTGCAATATTCGCAATAAATCTCGACATATTAATTAAAGAAGATTAGTGAACTATCGCGCCCGATACGGTAGATGAATATTAGATTTTGTTTCCAAATCTAATAAGTATAAATACCGCGAAAGCCTAAAAAATCAAACGGTAAATGAATATTTTTCACGTTGTTTGTCGTTACATACTTATACATAAGGTTAAACTGAACAAAAATAATCCTATATCATGTTACAGACAACCGCGTAGATTTTTAGTTATAAACGAAAGAAAATTTTTAGGATAAACTCGGAAAAGATGGCCATACTTAAAAAAAAAAATACATACAAAAATACATACATACATTTCTTATCGTTATTTTTCAATAGCGTTTGGCACATTACTTCACTGAAGCCTATAGTACATAATACCATCAGAGTTAAAAAGAAAATACTTCAGTAAAACTGTTTATTACAAAAATATCAAAACATGAACATTGGCCATCTTATCTAAATTTTTCAGATAAGATGGCCATAAAGGAATAAATGATCCATACATATTTTATGTTCAAGTTTCTGTATCTATTATTTTATAAAATAATAAAAAACACAATTTAACATATTTATTTTAATATAAGATATTTAAAACATATTATTTGTGAAGAATATAATACACATATAAAATAAAAACTTCTTTTACAAAACTTAAATTCTAAATGCATTCTTTTGATCAAAACATATTGCACATGAGATTTTATTACTGTAATATTGAAAGTAATTTTTGGAACATAACGACTTTCGTTTTATTAATGTTCATAAAATGATATTGGGCTATATTACCCAAAATGTGAGTAAAAGACGGCTATAATATTTATATATAAATAGTGAAAACGGAAGTATAAACGCATGTTACAATTTACATACCTGCTTCACGTATCTAACTTCACGTATCTTGATTGCGATAGCTTAACTGTAATTTATTCGACGTTACAGCAATTTTTAGTGGACACATGAGAAATTTTATAGGCACTCAAAAATAAAAATATAATATAATATTTATAATTTTGCTATTTCGAAGAATATATGCAAATATACTATAAATATCGATTATCTTTGTGACTGATTACACAAACGCATTGTTTTGCAATTATTAGAGAATATACAGCCTATGGCCATCCTTTCCGTATGGCCATAATACTTGAGTTTACCCTATATTATTGTGCGGAATAATGCACAAATCTTCTCTAGTTAACACCTTTAATTTTTTAATCTTTTCTTTAATTTTAATCCAAGCACTTGTGTAACATATAAAAAAATATTGGAATAATTACAATACTTTTGTAGTAACAAGTATAATATTTTTTAAATAAATATATAGGAATTTTGGCCATAATTTTGTATAATTCTATAAGATACCAGATTTATTGAAATTTTTTTACAATTCGCTGTATATTTTTGATATAATTTTTTACGTAATTATTTCTTAATGTAATAACTGTAAAGATTTATAACGAGAAATATTTACATACTTGAAATGCAATAAAGCTCGATAAAATACTAAAGATTAACAGTCGTTGAATTTGAGTAAACTTTGATTGATGATAAGGCCATAAACCAACCACGAGTAAAAGAGCACGAGTAGCACTAATACGCTTATATAAATCGACACTCATTTTCTCTTCGCGAAAGTTGAGGCGCGTTTAACCGTAGAAAAATAGAAACAGTTTGCTTGGGGGGGTCCTTCGTAATGACCCATCAATAAAATAGGCTCTCGTTTTTTCTTTAATTTTCTTTAATTTTATCTTTTCTTTCTAAATGTATATTCCACGAAAACTATCTAAATATGCGTGAATGCAGTATAAAGAAACATAAAAACTCTATGAGACGGGTACTCTCGCAATATAACTTTGGTAGAATAATAGTCGGCAGCTAAGCAATTGCTTTCGCACCGAATGAAATTTAACGGATGCTTATTTTCTATAGACAGCAATCATGTAGTAATTTTTGGATCGAAGACCGCGCAAGCGTAGTCGCCCTTTTTCAGCCTCGTCTTCTCGCGTGCTGCAGTATGGTGTGTACATTCATGAAGTACACATGTTCGTTCGCGTTGAAAAGAACGTTGCTCCGTCGATTGGTTTTGTGTTTTATCGTGTGTTATGACGTGGGGAATATTTTATATAAAATATAAAACATATTGCGTGTTACTTAACGTATTTTTGATATTTGATAGTAAACGTCGATCTCAAAATTAGATTTACGCAGAAAGCGTTAAAGCACGAACATTTTTAGACATGTCTAGTATATCTATTACATCTTTTGTGAAGTGTCGGCCGTTATCGCGAAGTAAATTGTTTTACGATAACGTTTCAACCATTTTCAGTAACAAAAACTGCGATGTTATATCCATTTCATCGTTACTTTACATGAGATATTAACGAGAATGCGATTTTTATGTTCACCTCATTCCGTTCTACATTTACACGAACGTTGCAAAGATGAATCTGCAATATTATGTTTATGTTTCCTGCTAAATACGATAATACAGAGGAACATACATTTATATACACATTATTTATATACATTTAATTATAAAATTTATATACACAAATAATTTGCAGCGTAATCGTGTCCATGCTTATCTGACATGTTTTGATGATTGTTTCTACATTATCGACATTTTTGAAAATCATCATACTTCTTTAGCTACTCCTTAAGAGGTCAAAAATTCAATTTATTTTTTCTTTTTTTTGTGGGAAGTTCTAATATTTTGTGTAGAAATAGATATGTTTATTTCATTCTTAGCCATCATAAAATATCATCATTATTTAGCCAGTCACTAGCTCGTTACTGAATATTCCTACTCAGTTTTTGAATGTCAGGACTATCTAATAACTATACCAATTACATAGATAGTGGCTAGATGAAAAAGATTACACAGTAACGAGATAGAAAATCATCGGTAGATACTGAATAGAACTTGGACATCAGAACTGTTTAGTAACTGTACCATTGATAGTTACAAGTTATTTTCTTGTATCTAGCTACTAGATAATTTTTCTGGTACAGCTACTAGGAGAAATGAGCGTTACATTCCTAGCTAGTAGCAATATAAGACCCTTTATAACTTTTCTGTGTCATTACTAGACAATCACTAGATTCAATATTTGCTCGGGATATTCACTCTTTACACAATGTATATAATTTTGTCTCATTGTAACGTGCACGTTCGTAAGAGTTTGACTATAACGGAAACGATCCATGAATTGGACTTGCTCTTTTGTTATCTATGGGAAATCATTGCGGATGAAGTGTAAAGTATAAAGTATAATAATTTTTTTGTACCATAAATAGCGAGAGAGGTAAGATTTTTCTAAGAAAAAGAAATGGAAAAACGGATTTTGCAGTCGACATTATATAATATCGCAATCGATTACTTTGTTTATTAACAGGAAATTAAATAATATTTTATCTTTTACATCTACCTATGTTATTCTTCTACGTTATTCTGCTCTATTAATCATTAGACAATTGCATCATTGTTGCGTAGAATATATGACAGTGAAGTAAGACATGGACAAACTTGTTAACTGCAATAAAAAATTTTGCTTTGTGTAGTCTTATTTCAAGTCCACGCGTTGTTGAGAACATATTTTGTTAAAAAATTATATATTTCTCACCGTGGCGAAACCTTCTAACGATGCAACGAAAACTTTACCGATGGTCAAATAAAACGGCTTATTGCCTCTCTGCAGTAGTAACAGTACTAGCTTCTGTATGTGCAATGGTGCTACGTACCAGCGAGTGTTGTATTTGCAAAACGGAGATTGAATAAGCTCGATCTCTGTAAACGAGACGAAAATAAAATGTACTGATAATAATATTTATACAGTCTTACACAGCGGCATATACATCGTTATTATGATCCGTAATTTGTTGTGCGGAGTAGTTGCTCATGAATAAATATAGAAGAATAGCGATCACGTAACCGAAATGCATAAAGATTTTCGCACGATCATTCTCAAACGATATAATCTGAAAAATCTGAGAAGCTATTGTGACATTATCCTTAAAAAAATATCTTGTTTGAAGTAAAATGAGTTTCACATTATAAAAGAAAGAAAATAATATATGGCTGTTTCAGTAAAGATGGATTTTCGAGGAGTGTATAGAGATATAAAGATTGAGATTTATTGTCTAAAGATGTTTTAAGTATAACACATATAACACATTAAAACTCACTTGATATAGATTTAGGCTCATACCACAGACTAATATCACTATTATTATGCAGTAAATTCCCTCAAACTCCTTCATCATTAAAGTGCAGATCCTTTAAGAACATCAGAAATTTTATTTGTGGTCCATTTTTGGTTTTCGAAATTACATGTATTGCATATGCATTATCGAATGAATACCAACATCATAGCTTTACGATGAATGTTGATGGCGCAAACAATTTTGTTATATATCATAATTACGTCTTCCACGTTAATATTATGTTGTACGTTGACCTGGATTGACTGTTCGAGACGATAACTGCAAGTAATTTTTTTGTGGTAATCATTCCTTTCATCCGCGCGAATTAGTTAAAGACAGGGTTGGGTAAGTTACTTTTTGTTTTTAACTGAGTTAAGTTAAAAGTTAGTTTGCAATAAAATAATTGAGTTTACATTAAAAGTTACTCAAATAAAATACTAACTCAGTTAAAAGTAAAAAAAACATATAAAAAAAAATTAGGAATTTCTTATGGAAAACTTGATTATCTAAAACTATATATTTTTTTAATTTCATAATTAATCTTTAAATTTGGCTTAAATTTATGTGAAATAATGAAAGTATATTAAGCAAATTGACCAATCACAGTTAATTATTTTTTGACCGTAAAAAGAATAGTCGGTTGTGATTGGTCAATTTCTTTATTGCTTACGTCTTATTTCTTAAGTTTTTCTATGTACCACTGGCTTTATATCCCGGTGTAGTAAGCTTTAAGTCGTAAGAAATTGACTAATCACTGTCGACTTATAGAAGAATAATCAATTGTGATTCTTCAATTTCTTACGGCTTACTAAAACTTACTGTACCTATTGTAGATTGAGTCTTAGAAATTCCCCTTAACGAATGTTGCGCAAGCGCTCTCATCCTCTCGTAGTGCCGTACGCTTCATTCCAGTGCGTACCCTCGTAAGATACACATGTCTCACCTTTGAAAAGTGGGTCGGTTGGTCGGTATTATATATTGATATATTAACAACGAAGCCACGGTAAAAATTGCAGCTGAGAGCTTTCACAAGCCTCTTTCTATAGATAGATAGTTACTCTTTTTGTGTATGATGTTTCTGAATATTATATTTGAACGATCTCGGAGCCTTTAGTTTTACTTGTGGTAAAATATATCACTTATCAGTAATTAACAACACACAAGTGTCGCTAGGTCTTGCATCATTATTTTCGCAGAAAATTCAATCCCAAAATGCAAGGTGTAAGATTTCTTTTCAACAAAAGAGACAAATTCATATCACGTGAGTAGTAACATGATGACAGACAGGTATCACTTTTGTCAAATTTTGGCATCTTGACAAGTGATAGAGCCTTACGGAATCATTGTTGGAAAAGATGAAAGTGAAATAGGAGACAGACACTAACTAACTGCAACAAGAAACATTTTCCTTCGTGTCGCTTGTGCGTGGAATATGCTTTCAACGTACATATTTTTACACACAGTGTAAAAATACTTCTTACCGATACAAAAGTTTCCAAGGACACTGTAACTAATCCACCAACGCTGAGGCTGAAAGTCTTGTTGCCTCTTTGCAGGAGAAACAGTATGATCTTCTGCATGTGCAAAAGTGCCTTATGCCATTGGACGTTGTAGCTGTAAAATCACGAGAAGTAATAAGAGAAGTCAACAACCGGTGCACTATAGTCACATTTTTTTGTCGTTCTCAAATTAATAATTTGGAAATAACAGACATATGAATGTTACAACATATGCGTAATTTGGAAATTTTGTTTAATTTCAGTCTCACTATTAGTCACACGACGATCAATGGAATATATATTAATATATATTAATAATAATTTCAAGCGGCGTATGGAAATTACTTTTACGTGGTTACGAACACGTGGTCATTATGATCCGTTGTCCAATATAGTTGCCTATGAACATGTATGTGAAGGTGACCATAGTATAAGAGAGGTAAAGCAAAAGCTCTTCCGTGTCACCACCAAGTATCACAATCTGTAAGGTCTGAAACAAGATCATAAAATTTTTACGGACATGTGAGTACTTAATATTTTCACGCATGCAGCATCCGTCTGGTATATTTTTTATGGTATGAAATTTTTTGAACAAATAAATGATATTAAGCGTCTAAGAAATTTAGTACGTGATACAATGTAAAAACATCAGTATACCTGAAATGTAATAAAGCTTATCATAATGTTGATATTCAAGATCAATTGAACAAGAATGAATTTCGATCGCTTATATAGCCACAGTCCGACAGCGAGTAAGAGATTGATTTTGAAATTCTTACTCGGATCGAAAAGTGGCATCTTTCCCCGATTGCTAAGACGCATTTGAGCGTGAAAATGTAAATAAAACTCCGTTATCCCCTCTATTCGGCCTATCGATAAAATATGCCATCGTTTTCTCTCTTTTCTTCACCACTTGACTGGCACGCGCGCCAAATGTCGCGCGCTTTATGCGAGAAGAAACTCGCCTTACTTCTATGCTGGAAATATATTATTGAATTTAAAAAGTTATTAATCTTATGTTTTCGACATCGAGGAATCCAAATTTTATATAAAAATTAAAGAATTTTTAAACCCCGATGCATTATCGTCTGTTTAATATTCACGGAAAATTCTTTCTTTTACATTGATTTGAGAACTAAGATTATACTCCGGGGTCGTGATTCATATTACCAGCAAAAGTTAACTACGTTTATATGTTTTAGAAATGTTTATTACAATTTGACTTAACAAATAATATTATAAAAGTATAATCTTAGTTCTCAAATCAATATAAAAGAAAGAATTTTCTGTGCGTATTAAACAGACGATAATGCATCGTGGTTTGAAAATTCTTTAATTTTGACATCAAATTTGGATTCCTTGATGTCAAAAACATAACATTAGTAACCTTTTAAGTTCAGTAATATATTTCCAGTATAGAAGTAAGGCGAGTTTCTTCTCGCATAAAGCGCGCGACATTTGGCGCGCGTGCCAGTTGTGGCACGAACAGAGATGCGCCTTTTGGCGCCCATGCCAGTCAAATGGTTAATACATTTTAACGCAATTTTATGCAATAAAAAAATTTACGGAAAATCGTCTCGTCTCCGTCATATCGTTAGCACTCATAATTTTTGTATTTTCGAGGGTGGAAATAAAAGAACAAATTAAACGATCGATGAGACGATTAAAGAAATTTGTCAGATGTGTATTTCTCACAATGTAACACTAGCCAAGGGTGAAACCCCCCTTAACGAATTTTTGCGCATGCGGTGTCACCCTCTCGTAACGCTGCACATATGCTTCAGTTCAGTGCGTGCTCTCGTAAAATACACACGTCTGGCTTTTGATAGAAGAGTCGTTCAGTTGAATTCGTTCAGTTTTACGTTCTGTTATTTTATTACTAAGATTACTGTTATCATTGTTATTATATTTCTTTTTAACAAGTAAACTTACCCAAAAGGTACACTCCGATTTTTTTCTAATTTAGCACAAAAAATATTTAGATCATATTTTTTCAGCTTAGCTTGTTTGGCCTACTTTGCTTCTTTGTTCCACGGGCAATTTATAACTTTTTAATGTTCTCACTCCTATCATCAATAAGTGTAAAAATGCGTAAGAAATAAAATTGAATGGAAGATACAGTTAAATAATTTTAACAAAATCGGCATAGCTGAGACACGAACCATTCTAAATTTCTCTAGCCAAGATTCCGGCGGAAATATTTTAAATCTGTGCTAAATTAATAAAAAATGGTTCGAATCTCGACTAAACCGAGAGAGAGAGAGAGAGAGAGAGAGAGAGAGAGAGAGAGAGAGAGAGAGAGAGAGAAATCCGGCAATTTTAATTAAAATTTTGACAAAATCGGTATAGCTGAGACACGAAACATTCTAAATTTCTTTAGCCGAGATTTCAACCGAAAAATTTCAAATGTGTGCTAAATTAGTAAAAAATGTGGTTCAAATCTCGGCCAAACCAAGAAATAATTTTTTTTAACTTTTTACATGTTTTGTTTAAACATTTTATTATTTATAATTATTTATAATTTATAATTTATAATTTATAATTTATAATTATTTATTATTTATAATTTAATTATAATTATATTAATTATAATTATAAATATAATTATTTATTTATTAAATAATTTTACACATTCGACTTCATATTTATAATCAGTAAACCAAAAACGCCTATATCTTGTATTCAATTTTATTTCTTATACATTTTTGTTGCACTTGATGATAGAAGTAAGAACATTAAAAACTGCCCGTGAAACTCAAAGTGAAAAAATATGACCTAAATATTTTTTGTACTTCTACATTTGTGCCAAATTAGAAAAAAATTGGAGTGTAACTTTTGGGTAGGTTTAATGTAAGAAGAATCGCAGTTACATGTATAATACATGTTATATAATTTCTTTTCAACGATACAGCCTAACTTATTACAGATAATAATGTTAACGCAGATAAAAGTAGTTAGTTAGAAATCTTGTTATCGTAACATTATACCTTTCGAATAGCAGATCCTGGCGTGATCATCGTTGGATCGAATACATGACGGTAAATACGATATCAATGTGCTAAATAACAGGCAATGTTTTTATGTTGCTTATTTTGTGTTGATTACTTTATGTGTACGTACCTTGACGCACAATAAATTTTCTACCGCAGAAAAGTTCTCCAAACATGCTGTAATTAGTCCACTGATGTTCTAGTGAAAGACCTCGTTGTCTTTTCGCAAAATTAATAGTATTATCTTTATATTTTGATATTGTTATATTCTTCAGAGCACGAATTGCAACTCTAAAATTGGGATGCATGCGACAGAATACTTTTTGAGGAAAAATAATTCGTTACATTAAATCGTCGATTCGACACAAGAGGAATTTTTCAATTTGCATTTATTTCCTATAGAAAAATATTCATGAAGATATAACTTAGTGATTGAAAATTGTGCAGATGCAGTCGCTTTCGAGTGACGAGTTTTTTTTTCATGCATTTATTCTAGTGCATACACTCGTATATTAGGCCGGCTTTTCCGTAAAATGTCGTCCTATCTCGAATTTAAGCTATCGAATTTCGTCGCTGATAAAAAACTATATACATATATATATGTCACATTGTGTTAGAATTGTTTTTGTAAAAAACAATTCTAACCATTATTGGTCGATCCTTATTGCCATGTAGAATAAAGGACGGTAAAATAAGAAAGGGAGGTGCTCGTGATCTGTAACAAAATACGTCCTCGTTTGCACTTGTTCATACATAGTGCATCGCGTTGAGTAGATTTTGTAATCAGAGTTGTAAAAATATCATTTAAATTTTTTTCAATTCAATAATTTGAACAAATATGTTTCGACTCAATTAACTGATGATTAAATTGAGTTTTTGTATAAAAAACTATATACATATATATATGTCACATTGTGTTAGAATTGTTTTTGTTTTCTGCTCCTTTTTGCATCTTCTTAGTTATATGTTTCCATAATTTTGTTCGTAGGAATTGAACAGGTCAGTAAGGCTTTTAACCAAATATTTCTCCTTCTCTCTTTCTTTTTTTGTCTTGTTGTTTAATCAGATTTTACACTAGTATTATTTTGCAACATTATTGGTCGATCCTTATTGCCATGTAGAATAAAGGACGGTAAAATAAGAAAGGGAGGTGCTCGTGATCTGTAACAAAATACGTCCTCGTTTGCACTTGTTCATACATAGTGCATCGCGTTGAGTAGATTTTGTAATCAGAGTTGTAAAAATATCATTTAAATTTTTTTCAATTCAATAATTTGAACAAATATGTTTCGACTCAATTAACTGATGATTAAATTGAGTAAATTTAATAAAAAACCATTCAGTTGATGATTGATTTTAACGAATTCAATTAATAAATTGAAGCTTAACTCAGGATTGATATGAGCGAAAAAAATCAAAGATCGCTTAATTAACAATTGAATTTAGCAAATTTAATTAAGGGTCATTTAAATGACGATTAAATTTAATTAAAGGCCGTTTAACTATGTATATGAAAAATTTCTCTCACCGTGGAGGCACTCTCTAAAGATGCCACGATTAGCCCGCCGAGTTTCAGTTTGAGATCCTTGATGCCAATTTGTAATAGAAACAGTATCATCCTTTGTATATCCACTGGGGCTATGTACCACTGAACGTTGTATCTACGAAAGTATAGGATACTGATAATTAAAGGAAAAGGAATAATGTGAAAATTTAAGTAAAATCGTTGAAATAAAAGTTTTTCTAAATTTCCAGCGTGCACGCATCCATCTTACGAGTAAATCACACAATTATTGATCAGTCAGTATATTATCAGTAAAGTTTTCAAATATAAGATTTTTTTAAACTTTTTGCAGGCACTCTATGATTTCAAAAGAAAATTTCATACTTAAAACTGATCTGCCGCTAGTCGCGAGAAAGACTAGGTTTTTCTAAAGTGCCAATGTTTAAGGAGAATGCCAATAATTGTGTGGATTATTCTATTTTGTAAAATGGACACACATGCGCCACATTCCCGAGTAAAAATGTATCTAGTAGGACAGATTTCAAGACTAGTAGTTAGATAGTAATGACTAGATAAGTTTTCTAGCCAGTCACCAGCTCGTGACTGGCTAAATATTCCTACTCAGTCTTTTGAATGTCAGGACTATCTAGTGACTATACCAATTACATAGATAGTAGCTAGATGAAAAAGATTACACAGTAACGAGATAGAAAATCATCCGTAAATCCTGAATAGAAATTAGATATCAGAACTGTCTAGTAACTGTAGTAACCAATTATAGTTACAATTACTTTTTTGTATCCAGCTACTAGATAATTTTTCTGGTGCAGCCACTAGGAGAAGTGAGCGTTACATTCCTAGCTAGTAGCCATGTAAGACCCAGCTTTTCTATATCATTACTAGACAGTCATTAGATTCAATTTTTGCTCGGGCTATTGTACATGCATAATAATGCGATGATTCTCTTACACAGTCTCGAACACATGTTTATTGTGATCCGTGACTTCTTGCGCGACGTAGCTCATTAGGTACAAGTATAAAAGAATTGAAATTACGAGCGACAGATGTAACAATAGCTCCTCGATATCATTCCCGAACGATACAAGCTGAAAAGTCTAAGCATCCACGGTTGTCACATAAATCCCTTTATCTGATGATCAGTTATTCTTTAGATAGACGAGTTTCGTAAAAAAAAGTGAGAATATAAGAAATAAAAGAACAGGACGCACACGCTAATTTCACTATGTTTCGTGGAACATTTGCAATTTCGCGGTTTAGCGATTTTAAAATTGGCACGACTTGAAATAACATCACTCATCATTCTTATGACTTCTCCATCGTACATGTTGTGTTTTATTCATATAGATCTTTTGAATTTTGATATTATGAAGTATTATATATTATACATTGGTTGTTCGGAAATATATTGAATAGCAAAAAGACTCACGCGGAAAAGGTTGAGACTCAAACAGGCCACACCAACCGCCAATATACAAAAGAACATTCCCTCGAAACTGGTTACAACAAATTTGGTGAACCTTCAAGAACAAGAGGGTATGTTAACGCGCATACCATTACTGTACCGTCGAATGAATACCTTAAAGATTTTCGGTGAATATCCACAGCGTAAATTATTTTCTCACAAATCATTACCTTATCCTTGACATTTTGTAAGATATCGTTATTTATGGCTTGCTCCATTCGGTAACTATAAACAATATTCTTGCTATAATTATACAGTATATTCAAGTCTGTTAGAAAGAACAAGAAAAGTTTCACTTGCGGTTTAAATGTCCGTTAATCCATTTGTAAACTTCGCTTTTAAACTCACTTCTTTACCTGGCAATTTTAAATATTCCGCAGGCATGTTTGAAGTACGTTAAGAACATCGCTGCTGACGCGACCGTCGCGAGTGTTCCAATGCAAAAGGACGCGTTCATGTGCAGCATGATCAAATAGAAATATTTTTCTTGGTCGACAAAATATTCCGTCGTGACTTGAATCGCGCTACGTGATCGAGAATCGTTCAAGAACAGAAGAAAGCCAAATATGCGCGGCCAAATCGGCTGGACATTAACAGCAACTACGTAGCACATCGCGAGCACTGAGAATATTCAAGAAAGTAATCATAAAAGTGTAGCTGTGCTTTTAATTTCCCAGTACATTGTATTGTCGCAAAGTTCAATATTGTCAATGTTTTCCAGATTGACATTACTTCATTAAAGGTTTTTTTCCAAGCTAAAAATTAATAGATATTCTCTTACATATGAGTATAATCGTATAACGTCTCGCGCTACATCCATAATTCTTTATAATAGCAATTTCATTTTCGTCTTTTAGTTCGTTGCAAATTTGTTGAAGCTCCTCCAATAAATATTTTGTCTACCAACGAAGAAGAATTTATATTAGATCTTTGTTACGACATTGTGACGAGATTGTGTAAAATAAGAATTTATTTATCAGAATCATTTATAGAGATCAATACAAATGCTTGACTTACATTGTGAATGTTAATGCGAAATGCGTTATATTTAATAAGATAAATGATGGAGATACACGTGATAGAAAGAACGTTGATAACAAACTCCGGAGTACATTCTGTGGTTAAAAAGGCTGTAAGCTGCAAGTGATAAATTTATTTAAAACATAACATAAAAGATGCTTGAACAATGCAAGCTTGAAACAGTCAACTGCATTCTTAGATACCTTACAACACAGCGAGGCGCTTATAATCGCATTCCCGAGCAAAAATTGAATCTAGTTATTGTCTAGTAATGACACAGAAAAGTTGGGTTTTATATCGCTACTAACTAGGAATGTAACGCTCAATTCTCCTAGTGATTGTACCAGAAAAATTATCTGGTAGCTGGATACAAATTGTAATTAAATTGTAATTGGAAGTAAATTGTAACTATAATTGGTACAGTTATTAGACAGTTCTGATATCCAATTTCTATTCAGGATTTACCGATGATTTTCTATCTCGTTACTGTGTAATCTTTTTCATCTAGCTACTATCTATGTAACTGGTAGTCACTAGATAGTTCTGACATTCAAAAGACTGAGTAAGAATACTTAGCCAGTCACGAGCTGGTAACTGGCTAGAAAACTTATCTAGTGATTACTATTTAGCTATTAGTCTAGCTAGTAAAATCTGCTCTACTAGATACATTTTTACTCGGGTTGCTGCAGTCTTTGATAATTGGATATATCCCTATTATGTTTATATAATCAGTGTTACACACGGAGAAAATATAGCAGTAAAAATTACGTTAAAATTATAATTATTTTTTACAATCTATCTGGTATTTTATACGATACAAAAAATATTCAAGTAATTAGAATAATTTTGTAATAAAAAGTAATTTTGGTCACATAATTCTCTCTCTCTTTCTCTCTCTCTCTCTGCATGCTCTAATATATTACAAAATTACAAAATATTACAAAATTACAAAAATTTTGTTGAAATTTTTATTATAATATTTCCCATACAGCACAAATGTTCAATAGATATCCTAAGAACGTTCTGAGAATATTCGAATATTCTTAGAACGTTCTTAGGATATCTATTGAACATTTGTGCTATATGGGTTTCTCTGCGTATAATTACATTTATACTAGACATAAAGATCCCCTTCTTGGCTTTGTAGCTGAATGGTAATAAACTACTACAACTAGACACAAAGATAAACGATTTTCATAACTAGCAGCGCGAATTCACTTACCTGGAATACAATGGAGCTCGTCAGAATCCCGAAGATGAAGATTACTTGAAACTGGACGAGTCTCGACTGCTGATAAGGCCATAAGCCAATCGCAAGCAGAAGGATTCGATTGATGTTAAAGTGTTGAGTCTGTATAGAGATCATCTCTCTGCCAGCACTGCTATATGTTTGACGATGAGAAATTCGTCGAGCCTTCGCTCATCCCCACTTTACGACCGTTCGGTCAGTTATTTCGGCCTTCCCATTTTCCATTTTTTCCTGACTGTATTTCTATTCTAACTATATAACAACATAAATGACCTAAAACTGGGCTTAAACGTAATGCAAGAAATATCACCGTGCGACCGGAACACTCGCGGTTTAGAGTATTCGCCGGCGAAGAGTTCGGTGATTACGTGATCGATTGAATACAAACGTAATTTAAAATAATGGACGTTTATTTCTCATCGAGAAAACATTAGCGAGGATATTTGTCGACGGAGGACTGCGCAGTTATCACCTCGCAGTCAAACGTTTCCACGTACTTCATATCGGTGCGTGGAAACTTATAAATTACAGTTGGTTCTCTGAAAACGGGTTCTTCCATCTTCGAAACTGGCATGCAAATTATCGTTTTGTTTCTAATAAAATACTCGATGTCGCACCTTACTGAAAATATTTTCATCTCGTGTTTCTACTTCGTCTTAGCACCTTTAAATTTCTGCGCGGATCAGCAAAGTTTTCGTTTATATTTTATCCTAGCCTTTTTTGTCAGTACCAATTTCAAGTTAACTTGAGCTAACATAACTTTAAGTTTAACTCGAATATATCTTTGAATGTTAATTCAATACACCATTAAGTGATATTAGCTGTTGGTTGATAATATTTACGTCATTGTCGCGTGGAATAAAGAATGGTGAAGTAAGATATGGAGGCACTCATCAGCTGTAAAACGTAAAATGCCTTTCTTTATAATGTACATTCTTAGTACTGTGTGTTCGATATACATTCTAATATATATTGTTATTCATACCGTAGAGGCACTTTCCAAAGACGCTACAAATAATCCACCGAGGCTCAGAGTGAAAATCTTGGTGCCTCGTTGCAACAGGAATAGTATCATCTTCTGTATGCGTAATGGAGCTATGTACTACTGGATATTATATCTACGAAAGGATGAGCATTTGACATTTTTTAGAAAAAGTAAGAAAATTATCTGAAAATAATTATTGCCACTTGATCATATACGAGTATTCGCAGTATATAATGTTCCTTTTACAAAATGTCGAGAATTACGTCGTAGAGCGAATATCTTTGTTAAATTAGTGCAATAATCGTGCAGTATTGATTCCCTTACGCGGCTTCGAATACGTGATTATTATGATCCGTAACTTCCTGTGCGATATAGCTCACCAAGAATATATATAAAAGAATGGCATATACAATGCTAACATGTAAGGAAAGTTCCTGGATGTTCTTTTCAAACGATACAATCTGAAAGATCTAACACATAGATTTAAGATGAGTTATGTTGCGAAAAATATTGATTGCTTGAAAGAGTGATTCGTGCGTTAAATTTAATTGTTTGATAAAATTCTTGTTTTTGCAATAAGCATAATTTGAAATTTAAAACTTTGATCGCTTGGATTGCATCGAATTCCTCTTTATTCGCGATTTTTATGAATATATGGATTATAAATTTTCATCTTACTTGTAGAAATATAATTAAAAATAGGAAAGCGACTTACTTGAAAAAAGTTGAGACTTAGACAAATTACACTAAACACCAACAAAATGAGAAACATACCCTCAAAAGTGGACGTAATACATTCTGAGGACCTTCAAGAACAAGAATGTGTGTTAATGCACGAAATGTATATCTGTTGTCGAACGAATACCTTAAAGCTTTGCAATGAATATCCACGGCATAAATTATCTCTCTACAAATCATTATTTCATTCTTCGGTTTAATATTTTGTGAAGGATCTGTGTCCATTGCTTGCTCGATACGGCAACTACAAATAATTTTTTAGCTATTATCATGCAGTGCATTTAAATTTGTTAAATGTGACAAGCAAGATTTTAACTTTGGAACATTAGGTATGTGTCCAGGAATTGGACTTACTTACAAAGTCAAATCGTCGTACTTACTAAGCTAAGTCAATTTTGTTTTCTTACCTAGCGATTTTGAGCATCGCGCAAACGTGTTGGAGATATCCCACAAGCATCATACCAATCCCTAGAGATATGAAAGTCCCTAGACAAATGGTTACGTTCGTGTGCAGCAGAATTATAAAAAAATGTTTCTCTTGGTCGATAAAATATTCAGTTTTGATCGGTATTGTTCGTTGTAGTTGAGTGTCATTAATGAACAGAAAAATACCAAATGTGCGTGGCCACATTGACTGGGCATTGCTAACAAGTATGTAGCAGAATGTAAACACTAAGAATAGTTAAAAAAGTAGTTATAAAAAATTAATACTTTCTAATATTCTAAAACAGTAATCTAAAATCTAAAGCATCTAAAATATTGAGCGTTAAAAATTTTTAATTCATATTAATCTTTTATCAGATATGTGTAGTCACACATCATTTTTTTTGGATATTATATATTCTAATATATAACGATCAGATCAAACAGTGGAGTAAAGTTTTCAGACATACAAATTTTAACATGACTATTCACTTGACAACAGAATAATAACTCAAACGAGCTTCTTACCTACTAATATAACAGAATAACGTTTCACCTCGTATGCATAACTTTTTATGATAGCAATTTCTTTCTCACTCTTTATTTCGTCGCAAATTTGTTGAAGTTGCTCCAATAAATATCTCATCTATCAAAGCAAGACGAATTTTTTGTCATTTCTCTTTGTTATATTTTGCAAAGAGCGTGCAAGAACTCATTTATCAGAAATATTTCTACCACATTGAATACACCAAATAATACTCAACTTACATTTTGGATCTTGAGGAGAAATCCGTTGTATTTGATAAGATAAATAATGCAAGTGAAAGCGAAGGAAAAAACATTGATGACAAGGTCCAGAGTGCATTTTGTTGTTATGAACGTTGTAAGCTGTAAGTGATATGATTTTTGAAGAAATTAATTAATTTCTCTCTCTCTCTCTCTCTCTCTCTCTTTCTCTCTCTCTGTTTGTTCGGTTAAATTATTGCAGACCTTAAACACTGGGCTGTGTTCCAAGGTGTAACAACACAACAAGAAGTTTATAATTAAGTTATAAAAGTTTTTACAATTAAATATATTACTATTTTATGTACAAGTTTATGTATTTGATATTAATTTCATTTAAACTTTTTTCTCTATTAAATTAGAATATAATATTAAATATAATGGAATACTTACATAAATATACTTAAAACTATAATTTTAAAGGAAATTATATTTAGCAAAGTTAAATGATAATTATATTAAGCATGAAAGAAAGATATGAAATTATATTTAGCAAAGTTAAATGATAATTATATTAAATAGTTCTGTTTATTGTAAACATATTTAAATAATAAATGTCTCACGTACCTGGAATACAACGGAACTTATTAGAATAATAAAAATTAATATTATTTGAACCTTGACGACTTTCGACCGTTGATAAGGCCATAAGCCAACCGCGAGCAAGAGGATTCGGTTGATGTTGAAATGTTCAGTCTGGATACAGATCATTTCTCAGCGAGTGCCGCGATAGATTTGACGGCGAGAAAGTCGGCGAAGCTTCGCCGACATCCTCACTTTTCGACCGATAGATTGACTATTTTACGTCGTGCAATTTTCTCAGCGTGTATTCGAACGTAAACGCGCTAATTTAACTGAAACGGCGCTATAAAATATTACCGTTAGATCGGAATACACGCAATTTAACGTTCTCGCAGTGTAATCGGCAATTACGCAATCGATTGAACATAAGTGTAATTTTAGCAGGTGTTTATTTCTCATCGGGAAAATAATGGCGAAAATACTATACTTATCGATATACAGAAGCCCGCGCAGGTGCAGTCGCCGCCTCACACCGACGCATTTCCACCGACGTGTTTTATTCTCGACTGCGTACTAGTAAATAACAGTTGGTACTTTCCAGAGGTCGTCCTACTTTAGCAACCGACATACCGGCATACTATCAGTCTACCGCCGATGAGTGTCCTACGACATTTTTTAAATTAAACTTTTTTTGAGTATTTATTTATTACACTTACTTGATAATTCTTGTTATAGTGCCGTGGAATAAAGGACGGTGAAATAAGATACGGAGGTACTCGCTAACTGTAAGAAAAATAATCGTTCTTTGTGACATTTATTCATAACATGTTATGTTCGTTATAGGGTAAACTCGGATAAGATGGCCATACTTTTTTAAAATGCAAAAAAATACATTTTTTATTGTTATTTCTTAATAGTGCTTGGCACATTATTTCACTGAAGTCTACAGTACATAATACCATCAGAGTTAAAAGGAAAATATTTCAGTGAAATTATTTATTACAAAAATATCAAAACATGAGCATTAGCCATCTTACCTAAATTTTTAAGACAAGATGGCCATAAGGAATAGATGATCCATACATATTTTATATTCAAGATTCTGTACCTATTATTTTATAAAATACAATGTAACATAATTATTTATTTTATAAAATACTAATAAAAACATAACATATTCATTTTAGTATAGGATATCTAATACATATTATTTGTGAAAAATATAAAATAGAAACCTCTATTACAAAACTTAAATTCTAAGTCCAATTTTTTATCAAAACATATTGCACATAAGATTGAATTACTAATATTAAAAATAATTTTTGAAATATAACGACTTTTGTTTTATAAATATTAAATGATAGTGGGCCATCTTACCCAAAATGTGAGTAAAAGACAGTTATAATAGTACTTATAGTGAAACAAATAGTGAAAACGAAAATAAAAATGTATGTTATATTACAATTTATATATCTACTTTATGTATCTAACGTTGATTGCGGTAGCTTAACTATAATTTATTTGACGTTACAGCAAGTTTTAGTGGACACATGAGAAATTTTACAGTTAGTCGAAAATAAAAATATAGTGTAATATTCATAATTTTGCTATTTCGAAAAATGTACGCACATATACTATGATACATATCGATTATCTTTATGACTGATTACACAAATGCAATGTTTTGCAATTATTAGAGAAATTACAGCCTATCTATAGGCCTATAGCCATCTTTCCAGTATAGCCATAATACCCGACTTTACTCTATTGCGATAAAATATTATTCAGACCGAGAATGCACTTTTTAAAGATCCCACGAACACACCGCCGAGATTCAAAGTGAAAGCTTTGGTGCCATTTTGTAATAGAAACAGGATCATCTTCTGTATGTGTATTGGAGTTACGTACCAACGCATATTGTACCTTCAAAAATTAGCGAATGACAAATGAGAGAAGATGTGAGAAAATAATTATCATATTATATTCATCATAAGCGTTTTTGTTTCACAAGCTGTAATATTTTCAAAGAATACAATAGTATCTTTAGCGGAATCTTTTAAATAATGTCGCTCTCTCTATCTATTGCTCTATCTATTGTTCTCTCTAATATTTTAGAGTCTAATAGGTTTAGGAAAATCGTAGAGAGAACAATTCTTTCTACTTTGGCTTCAGAAAATATATCCTGTTGAAACCTCTATGTCCTCAAGAAGATTATTCTAAAACTAAAAAAAATATCAGTACGATATTGAGGTACAATGAATTCTATGTATAAACTTATTAAAAAAATAAAAATATCCTCCAAGTAAGAGGAATTTTGTCTTTTATCTACAATCATCAATACTACATTACATACAATAATATCAGTCTTATAATTATCTACAATATATCTTCCGTATTGCGCGTAAAAGAGCATTCTATTTTAAATAAACATACTCTTGATTCATTTTGATTCGAAAGAAAAAACATAAAACAATATATTATAGATTTCGAATTAATAGTCCACTTTATTGAAAGAGGAATTACTCTTTGGGAAAAGTTTCTGCTCAGAATATGAAATTATCGAACGTAACATCTCTTACAACTAGATTTTTTTTTTAGTGTTAGAATATCCTTTTTGACTTTGGAAGGAAATTGTTAAGTCACATATAAGAGGATTTCGCTAAGAATGACTACATTTCTTGTGAATCACAAAGCGTATCATTGATAGTTATTACATTATATAGCACGCATATAAGTATAATAGTTCTCTTACGCTGTTTCAAATACGTGCTCATTGCAATTCGTAACTTCCTGCGCAGCATAGTTTATTAAAAATATGTATAAAAGAATGGTAAATATAAATGTGATATGTAACGTAAGTTCTTCGATGTTGAATTCAAACGTTACGATCTGAAAAACCTGAGACACGAATTTAAGATAAGAGAATTATATAAAAAAAATCTGAAGCCTAAAAAATAGAAAAGTGACCAGTAAGTTAATTTCGCATTATTTTGTAAAGATCGTAATTTTTTACTAGTATAATTAGAGATTTTTTAATTTTTATTACTTTCGTAATTATTTGACAATATATATTCTTTTGTTTGTGGTTTCTAAAAACTTGGATTTTGAAGAATTGTCGTGTATTGCTAATTTAGAAGTATGCTTAAAGATCGAAGAAGAACTCACGCGATAAAGATTGAGACTCATGCAGCTGACACCAAATACTAATAATAAAAAGAACATACCCTCGAACGTGGATATAGTGATTTTGGAAAAGCTTTAAAAATAGAAAAATGCATTATTACCCATACTATATGCATATTCCCAGATAGCACAAAATCTCCAGAGAATATTCTGGGACGTTCTCAGGATGTATGAATGTCTTTAGAACGTCCTTTAAAGATTTGTGCTGTATGGGTTGTTGAATAATTACCTAAGAGCTTTGCGATGAATGTCCACAGCATAAACTATTTTCTTACAAATCATCATTTCATCCTTTGGACTAATATTTTGTAAAACATTAATATCCATTGCTTGTTCTATACGATAACTAGAAATAATTATCAGGCTATTATTACATCGTAATGGAGGGAAGAGGAGGAATAGTGTGTGTGTATGTGTGTATGTGTGTGTGCGTATGAGATTTCATACGTACAATCGCATTTATTCCTTCGCCATATTTTCTTACCTGGCTATTCTGAACATTCCGCAGATATGCTGCAAATATCCCATGATCATTGCTGTGATTGCTAGGACTATGAACGCCCCTATACAGAGAGTTGCGTTTGTGTGCAGCAGAATGACATAGAAGTACCTTTCTTGATCGAGAATATATTCATTCATGATCAGCATGATTCGTCGCGGTTGGGTATCATTTATAAGCAAGAAGATACCAAGCACGCGCGGCCACATTGGCAGGAGATTAATCATAATTAAGTAGGATATTGATAGCACTAGACATATTCATAAATAGATATTCTTAAAAACTGCTATTTTCCAAGCTTTTTATAAAATTGTTCTAAACTATAAACAATGTAAAACATCGAATGGTAAAGTTAAAATTTTCGATTTTATCATTCTCCAAGCACTTTTCATATATCTACTTATTATATTATTTATATTACACTTTCATATTTTGTGTGACAAAAAGTACTTGATCGTTAACATTTTACCCATATATTGTCTATCTCGCTCGTTAGCAAAAAGTAATGCAAGTCAAATAATGTTTTCTTACATGAAAATATAATGATATAACGTTTCATAACAACTGCATTATTTTCTATAATAGCGATTTCCTTTTTGTTCCTTAGTTTACTACAGATTCGTTCAAGTTGATTCAACAAATATTTCACCTACCAATGAAAACGAATTTACATCATCTCTTATTGTAATATTTTACGACAGTTTGACATTTTAAATTTCCACGGTGTGATGAAATTCTTGGTTTCCGGATTGATATCATTCTTCATGGGATTGTATTTGACGTTTCCGTGAACATTCCGGCTCATTTCCTCAGCAGGCTTCTTCAGTAGAGTAACGATCTGAGAACTGATACCGAAGAAGTCTCCTAAACAGGAACCTGAATATTCACGAAACATCGGAAACAAATTCATGAAGAGAGCGGTACTAGAGTCCCTATAATAAGAGTCTGGTCTATGTTTTTAGTTCGACAAAACATGGCGTCGTAGATAAGATGAGATAAGATTAAATAATATGAAGGTTGCGTTCCGAAATTCACTGCCAATACTGAAATTCTATAGTATACGTAACAAAGAACTGAAATTCTATAGTATACGTAACAAAGAACTATAGATTTTCAGTACTGGCAGTGAATTTCGGAACACAATTGAAATAAAACTTCTCTAAGATATGAAGAACTCATACAGCGTGACAGTATAAACATTATTAGTCAAGACTAATGTTTATTAATACTAAAGTACTAATAGAAGTTATATAAAGAAGTAATAAACAGCAGAAGTAAGTAAATAACTTATAATAAAATAATATATATAAACATTGTAATGCATGCGAATGTGTTGAATAATAATAATGTATCAAAAATAATTTTCTAACTTGTCATATTGTATCGAATGTGTAATATAAAGTATATATAAATTATTACAGAAAATAATTGAAGTGATTGAAAACACGTTTCTTTCTTTCTTGTTCCTTTTCTATCATTTGAATAATATCGCTCGCAAAGCATAGATTCGAGACATCTTATTGGTTCCGCCATATTTTGTCAAAACCAATAGAAAGTTTAACAACATAGGCCAAACTCTTACTATAAGGACTCTAGCGGCAATTCAGAAGCCAGATCAAGTATATTGAGACAGTTGTGGTGTATAAAAATTTATTTGGTAGAAACGTCCATTAAAATGTGCACGCAAGTGTGTTCAACTCACATTTTGGATTTTGATGAGAAACGTGCTGTATTTAGTAAGATGAATGACGAAAATCAACGTTATGGATAAAATATTAATGACAAGGTCCAGAGTACATTTTGCAGTTATGAACGTTGCGAACTGCAAGCGACAAATTCACATTGAGTAAGAGGCATTCAAAATTTGTTTGTCTATTTGATTAAAAAAATGTGTGTCTCTAAAACAGTTAAACGTGTTTTTACACGTAATGATCCAACGAAAAATTCATAAATTATATTGGTCCCGCAATCGATAATAATCAAACATTTATACATTTAATATTATACAATTATATTTAAACGTGGGGAAAACCGTCACAATTAATAACAGTGTTTTACGTACCTGTAATAAAATAAAGCTTGTTAGGATACCAGAAATTAAGATTATCTGAATCCGAGCAAGCTTCGTTTGCCAATAAGGCCATAAGCCAATACCTAGCAAAAGGAGCCGGTTGACGTTAAAATGCTGCTGCAAGTCGAAAGAGATCATTTCTCTGTGAGCACTACGATATTTTTGACAAGAAGCGGGTCATCAAAGCTTCGTCTACCCCTCTTTCTAACCGTTCGATAAAATTTTCAAGTTTTATCATTTGTACAATTTCATTTGCTCAATTTCAACTATACACCAACGTAAATGGCTCAATTTGACATTAAACTATCGCAGGATGGTGAAATCGGAGCGATTACCGGGAAAGCGTTTTTGCTAGGGAAGAAGTTAGTAAATTGCAGTGGATTGATTGTACGTAAACATAATTTTAATGGACATTCATTTCTCGTAGTAAAGATATATGCGTAGCTATATGTTGATTGAAAGCCGCGCAGACGCATTCGCCACCTCGCTGCGTGCATCTGTCAGTTATGTCAGAACCTTCGGCGAGATATTAGTCTTTCTACCTTAGGAATCACATGAAGTCTTCGCGTATCTCGTTGAAAGTATCACGGTTTTGTTTTCTTCCTTACGTTTCCGCGACAACTATCTTTTTTCCAACCGCGATATATGTCACGTAAAGTAATAATAATAACGTGAAGTAATAATAATAACGTGAAGTAATAATAATAACGCGAGTGGAATCTTCCCAAGAAGTGCCATTCTATTTTGTTCCGCTGTATATAACCGTTGTGTTTAGTTGTTTATAAAAGACAGTTGTTCAGATTTTCACATTAACGCCTTGTCTAAACGAAGAGAATATTATAGTAAAAATTGCTATAGAATTTTAATTTTATATATGCTTTTTTCATATATGCCATTTATAAATTAGGAACTGGTACTAGTATGAAAAAAATTTTCCTTTTTTTAGTGAAATTTGATATGTTCCTTAGCAAGATAGGCCTTATTGACAGTTGATTCCTGCATTACTAGAAATATGGAAAAACTAAAAAGAATAAAATTTTAATATTATATACTTTTTCCACCTGTTAGTTACAATTATTACATATTATTAGCTTTTACCAAGAGATTGTCGTATGCAATTGTTTTGTTTACTAAAATAATTGTTTGTATATGTTTTTTTTCGAAAAAGTCTCCGATATTTCCTTGGCAGCTACAAATAAATTCGTATATTCACTAGTTTTAGTTGTCTAAGTTACAGTGACTATCGTTTGTTTCTACTTAGCCTCTCCTTTTTCTACTAATGTTCATTTCATTGTATGTTGCATGGAATAAAGAAAGGTGAAGTAAGATACCGTAGTAGGATTTTCTTGCTTACATCAATCTGTTCTACGTTTTCATAAAAGTCATCATGGAAGTCTCAGACATCCTGTATATTATTCCAAGATCTTGATAAAATAGATGCACAAAAATTCTAATTGCAAAGTCGCTATGTTATTTCAAATAATGATCGTAAGTGAAAGACGAAGCAAGTTGCCTTACTAAACAATCCAGCTGTAGAACGCTACGCCAGCTGTCCGTACTTCCTTATGATAATGATTTCATTCTCGTCCTGTAGCTCGTTGTAGATGCGCTGAAGCAATTCCAGTAGATACCTTATCTGCTGGTTTAACGGTAATTTATTTTAATATTCTTACTTAATTGTTAATAATAGTTAGTATTTTTTTTAACACTACAAGTGTTTGGACATACGTTGTTATTATCAGAACAGAATAATATGTTAAATAATTCATCATTATATTATCGTATCATAAGAAGCAAATAACATTTCGAAATAATATAAATATATGTTAAACTAACACACATCTATATATTACGTATTTCAACTTTTGTAGATGTCAAAGTGACTTTGAAAAAATGTTAATTTTTTTAAATAATTGTGTTAAAATTAAAATTAAAATAAAATTAAAATAATATTTAATTTTTAAATGACACATTTGTTAAATTATGAGCTTGTTATTAATCTAACACATCACGTAACGAAAATAATATATCAGTTGCATGTTAATCTTACAGAGATAATAATTAAAAATTTTCAAAAATAACGAAAAGAAAATTTATGCGCAAAATTTTTTACAGTATATAAGATGTTTTTGAAACAAGAATATTCTTTTTCTATCTAGATACAAAATTGATCGTATCGTTTTTTTCACACTTCACACAAACGTTGATCTTTGTGCAAACACGATATTTGGTGTACAATTCACTTACAGCTTTGATATTAGCTCTGAATGAGTTGTATTTGATGACCAAGGTGATGAAAAATAATGTAGAAGAAAGAACCTTGATGAGAAGATCCGGAGTGCATTCTAAAGTCACGAGAGACGCAAACTACAGACAAAAATTTTATACAGATGTTTGCATTACAATAACGCAGAGTTTTTCTATCTAATTAGAAAGAAAAAAAGAGATTACAAATTGTCTTTGTATCTAAATTAAATTAAATTAAAACAACT
Organism: Odontomachus brunneus; assembly: GCF_010583005.1. Classification (NCBI taxonomy): domain Eukaryota; kingdom Metazoa; phylum Arthropoda; class Insecta; order Hymenoptera; family Formicidae; genus Odontomachus; species Odontomachus brunneus. The sequence continues at coordinate 499,771 of NW_022639649.1, forward strand.
TGAAAGATAGTAAAGAGAGGTGATTTGTTATGTGATCGCAAAATATTAACAAAAGGGAATCTAAAAACATCACTCACTACTTTTGGTCTTGAATATATTGTAAAAGATAAGAAATATATATATTTTTAGGAGTGTTTTGTCGCACGTCTAGAAGTTGTAAAAATCTCTCTTGAAGCTCTATTATTATTAGATATTCTATAGGTTATCGACAGATATTTTTGAAATCATGAAATATGTAAGAGAATATTTTACAATATTTTTTTACTTAATAATACATCCAAATTTTTGACAAATGTCTCATATATATTTCTCAATATGTACGCTTTCATCCCTCGTTATTATTTTTACAAGTCTAAAAATTTCTGTAAGGACAAATTAAAAAAAATTTTACATCAAGTCAGATCATATACAATAAAATAACTTTCTGGTATCGTATTTTTGTGATATATGTTGTGAAGTTGTGTTATGAATGTTTGACGAGAAACTTATGAGAAAAAACTAAAAGAATATATCTCTTAGTTTCTCTACGATATATTCAAGACTTATCGAAAAATGCGAATCTTGTCCACACCTCTCTTTACAAGAACGTTTTAACATACCTGAAATAAAATGAAGCTTATCAAAGTACTAAATAACAATATCAGCTGTTTATTGAACCAGTTTAGATTGTCGGCAATTTCTTCGACGATACCACCAAATGTTTCAGTCGCGTGTATTTTCTTATATATACAGGGTGTCCGGTAACTGATCGAGCAGCCGCCGTATACGGGTAGAATGGGTCAAAATAATCATTAAAGTTATATACGATTTTGAAATTTTCTCAATATTTATTCCATAATTAATTAAAATGTATAAACGAATGAGCTCACGAGAAGCGGTAGGACAGGCTCTGTGTGTAAAAAAAATAGCTTACCTCTTAGCAACGATAAGTAAACAGCTGATTTCGAGGCGGAGTAACGTATACGTATCTCTTATTACTCCGCCTCGATATATCTGTTTTTTGATATGATTAATTATATACTGATCAATAATTAGTTTTATCGATCGATTAAATTATATATGATTACATACATGGTAATTCGTTAATTTTGATTACTGATTCACCGAAAATTTTACTCAAAGATAATAATGTAGAACATTGATGAGATTTCGTCAAAAATGACGAGAAAATAATCGAGTTGTGATTGCAAAGTAAGTTTTTTTAATTTTCTCATTATTTTAACGTTATCGATTTTTTTCTGCCTAGAATGTCGACTCGGGCAAGATGTCCAAATTGAAGTAATTATATCTCTTCCTTGACACCTATAAAAAAATTCGTACATTGACTAGTTTTAGCTGTCTGAGTTACAGCGACTATCGTTTGTCTCTACTTAGTCTCTCCTTCTACTAATGTTCATTTCATTGTATGTTGCATGGAATAAAGAAAGGTGAAGTAAGATATCACAGTACTCAAGATCTGCAACGATACGCGTTTTTTATTTCATCTAGTCCATTTAAAAAAAGCGTACGTGGTTGAATGTATATCGGTTTATTTGTTCTTACCATGACGGCACTTTCTAAAGATCCCACAATAAATCCACCGATGTTCAGAGTGAAGACCTTGCTACCTCTTTCCAATAAAAATAATATCATCTTTTGTATGTTTAAGGGTGCGACGTACCATTGTACGCTGTATCTGTAAGACGATGATATAATGATAGAATTGCGAAAGTGGAATCCGTAAAGTAATTTCACGTACTCGCTCTATGAACTCGCTCTAATCAAGTCTGTAAATCGTGGAACCCTAAACATGGCTCAATTCTACTGTGCGCATCCTCTTTTGCTTATAACGCCTGAAAAATTCTCGAAAAATTAATATTTTTTAAATATATTTTATATATTTTTATATATATGATATATTTTTTATATATTTTTTATATATGTTCTGTGTGTGTGTGTGTGCATTCTATACAAATATATTTTCTACATAGAAAGTTTAAATATTCCTATTTAAAGACACACACAGCTAATTGATACATTTATCTTATAATGAGAAACAAAATACACGTGCTTTTCAAAGTATATTTTATTTCCAAGCGTGTTTGGATAAATTTTACCCATGTTTAGAGTTTTTAGCAAAGTATGGATCCTGATGTATTTCATGCTCTTCATCTTTACCACTGAGAAACTTGTGTCGGAGGAAACACATGTCCGGAAAAATGAATCTCGATTTTTCTCATGAAAATGGGAAATATGTAGCGCGGCGACGAATGCGTTCGTGAACGTCGTACTTACACGGTGGTGTACACGTGATTACTGTGGTCCGTAATCTCCTGTGCGACATAGCAACCTATTATCAAATACATTATATAGGTAATTATAAACACAAAAGGGAACGAGATCTCGATGTTGTTATATTCGCCCATCATTATCTGAGAAATCTGAAGTACGAGCATATTGGAAGATTATTGGCTAGATCAGTCTCGATTGAGCTTGCAGATGCTTTTTTGTAGAAAAGTTTTGGTTAAACGGTAAATATATCTTACTCGAAATAAATTGAGAGCACCACAGAGTACGCCGATGATTATTAAAAGAAAAAACGATACTTTGAATTTGGATACCGACATGTTGGAGAACCTTCGGACAGAAAAAATAAGAACACATTATCGTGCGTCATAACGTATTTTCAGTGGAAATACTAACTGCATGGCTTTGCGGTGGATGTCCACGGCGTATATTAAACTCTCGTAAATTAAATTGCTGTCCTTATTTTTGCCGTATTTTGCAGTTCCGGCTATCATTGCGTGCTCGATACGGTAGCTGCGAATAATTTGTGTTCTTGTTGTTTACATAAAATATAATTACGTTTAATTACGTCTAATTATGTAAATTCTCATAGGCCAGGTGTTTGCAATTATATAAAGCTTTTCTGCGTTTCGTTCCAAGATGTCAAGTAACATATGTCGCACAAGTACGACTCGGGTTCCCGTGTATCTTCAGGTTTCTTCAATTACCTAGCGATTTGAAACATTCCGCAAGCGTATCGAATAAACGTCATCAATATCGTTCCTGTCGCTAGCATTGCGACTCCACCCACCAAAAAAGCTGCGAACGCGTGCCATGTGATCAGTTGAATATACTTCTCTTGATCGACAAAGTATTCGGTAACAAACTGCAACTGTTGCCGCGGTCGAGGCTTATTCAAGGGCCACAAGATGTCGAGAATGAGCGGATAAATTATGTACAAGAGTGACATAATTATGATGAACACGCTACATGCTGAAGAAGAAATTAAGTTATCGTTATTGTATAGGATGTCTCAGACCTCCATGACGACCATTTGTGAGAACGTAGAATGGATTGAGGTGAGCAAGAAAGTCCTGTGCCGTCTTGCGATATTTGCAATAATAGTCGAGCTATTAATTAAAAAAGATTGGTGAATGATCATGCGCGACATGGTAGATGAGCTGCAGTGGTGCCGTCTGCCGTTATACATTAAGTAATATACAACGTAAACAAAAAAGTCCTCTACCGTTTTGCAAATGACCACATAGATGTTTAAAGAAAATTGTTACATATATGATTATCATAATGCACAAATTTTTTTTAATTAATATCTAAAAATCTATGTGGTCATTTACAAAATGGTAAAAGATTATTATTGTTCAGTTTGACTTAATTAATAAGTATACAACAGCAGCCGGCAGCTCACTCACCATATTACGTGATCATTCATCAATCGTGATCATTCTTTTTTAATTAATATCTCTACTATTATTGCGAATATCGCAAAACGGCACAGGACTTTCTTGCTTACATTAATCCGTTCTACGTTTTCACAAAGGTCATCATGGAAGTCTCAGACATCCTGTATATTATTCTAAGATCTTGATAAAATAGATGCACCAAAAATCCAATTGCAAAGTCGCTATGTTATTTCAAATAATGATCGTAAGTGAAAAACGAAGCAAGTTGCCTTACTAAGCAATCCAGCTGTAGAACGCTGCGCCAGCTGCCCGTACTTCCTTATGATAATGATTTCATTCTCGTCCTGTAACTCGTTGTAGATGCGCTGAAGCAATTCCAGTAGATACCTTATCTGCTGGTTTAACGGTAATTTATTTTAATATTCTTACTTAATTGTTAATAATAGTTAGTATTTTTTTTAACACTACAAGTGTTTGGACATACGTTGTTATTATCAGAACAGAATAATATGTTAAATAATTCATCATTATATTATCGTATCATAAGAAGCAAATAACATTTCGAAATAATATAAATATATGTTAAACTAACACACATCTATATATTACGTATTTCAACTTTTGTAGATGTCAAAGTGACTTTGAAAAAATGTTAATTTTTTTAAATAATTGTGTTAAAATTAAAATTAAAATAAAATTAAAATAATATTTAATTTTTAAATGACACATTTGTTAAATTATGAGCTTGTTATTAATCTAACACATCACGTAACGAAAATAATAATATATCAGTTGCATGTTAATCTTACAGAGATAATAATTAAAAATTTTCAAAAATAGCGAAAAGAAAATTTGTGCGCAAGATTTTTTACAGTATATAAGATGTTTTTGAAACAAGAATATTCTTTTTCTATCTAGATACAAAATTGATCGTATCGTTTTTTTCACACTTCACACAAACGTTGATCTTTGTGCAAACACGATATTTGGTGTACAATTCACTTACAGCTTTGATATTAGCTCTGAATGAGTTGTATTTGATGACCAAGGTGATGAAAAATAACGTAGAAGAAAGAACCTTGATGAGAAGATCCGGAGTGCATTCTAAAGTCACGAGCGACGCAAACTACAGACAAAAATTTTATACTGATGTTTGCATTACAATAACGCAGAGTTTTTCTATCTAATTAGAAAGAAAAAAAGAGATTACAAATTGTCTTTTAGTATATCTAAATTAAATTAAATTAAAACAACTTGAAAGATAGTAAAGAGAGTTGATTTGTTATGTGATCGCAAAATACTAACAAAAGAGAATCTAAAAACATCACTCACTACTTTTAATCTCGAATATATTGTAAAGAAGTAAAAAATAAAAATATATATATTTTTAGGAGTGTTTTGTCGCACGTCTAGAAGTTGTAAAAATCTCTCTTGTAGCTCTATTATTATTAGATATTCTATAGGTTATTGACGGATATTTTTGAAATCATGAAATATATGAGAGAATATTTTATAATACTCTTTTACTTAATAACTATACATCCAAATTTTTGACAAATGTCTCATATATATTTTTCAATATGTACGTTCTCATCTCTCGTTGTTATTTTTACAAGGCTCAAAATTTCTGTAAGGACAAATTGAAAAGAATTTTACATCAAGTCAGATCATATACAATAAAATAATTTTCTGGTATCGTATTTTTGTGATATATTTTGTGAAGTTGTGTTATGAATGTTTCGCGAGAAACTTATGAGAAAAACTAAAAGAATATATCTCTTAGTTTCTCTACAATATATTCAAAACTCATCGAAAAATGGGAATCTTGTCCACACCTTTCCTTACAAGAACGTTTTTAACATACCTGAAATAAAATGAAGCTTATCAAAGTACTAAATAACAAAATTAGCTGTAATTGAACCAGTTTAGATTGTTGGTAGGGCCATAAGCCGACAGCGAGCAGTAGGAGCCGATTGAGGTTGATGTACAATGTTTCGATGCAGATCATGTCTCAACGAACACCGGGACACGTTTTGCCGCGAAGGTTTTGACAATGTTTTGCTCATCCCTTCGTCACGATCGCTTCATATTCCATGGTTTTGCACCCTCTGGCTGAAATACTAACTGCACAATTTAACGGCACTTATGCGAAATAAAGTAATAGACAAAGAAACACCGCTGTGGGAAAGCAATATTCATAATTTCGCACGTTACTCGCCGGAAGGGTTGCGCGATTAAGCGATCGATACGACGCCGAAAGAAATTTGACAGATGTTTATTTCCCATATACATACAAATGCACACGGAGGGACCGCTCCGTCGTGCGAACGACGCAGGCGCAAGTGTCATTTCCTCGGCAACTTCCTCGACGACACTACCAAATGTTTCTATCGCGTGTATTTTTTCATTCTATATATTTTATACAATATATATTTTCTGTATGTTTCATTTTTATTTTTTCAGCATATAATTTATATTTTACGTAGTATATTATATTGTTTACATGAAGAAAGACTTATATTATTTATACATCACGTAGACAATGCGAAAATAATCCGTGCAGACGTAATTTTGAAATCTACAATATCTATTGTTTTATGTGATTAATTATATACTGATAATTAATAATTGGTTTTTTCAATCGATTAAATTATCTATAATTATATAAATGGCAATTCATTAATTTCGGGTACTGATTCGCTGATTATTTTAGTCAAAGAAAATTTTAATCGATTAATATCTAGCACTGTGTACTATCGACATTCCCAGTAGGATGTCGATGTCGTAAAAAATTTGTGATTGAGAAGTAAGTTTTTTTAGTTGTTTTTTTCATTATATTGACGTCATCGTGATTTTTCGTTCTACCTGAAATATCGACTCGGATCAGATGTCCAAATTGAAGTAATCGTACCTCTTACCAAAAGTGACTTTGTTTTACATTCAACCTCAGCACTTACTTTCGTTTCCGTGTATTTATTTGCAGATTAGCAAAACGCTCCTGTCTATATTTTAGCCAATTTTTTGTCAGTGCTTAATTAAGATTTCTTTTAACACTAGACTAATAATTGACGATTATCAAGTCATTAGCGTGTAAAGTAAAGAACGGTGAAATAAGATATTGAGGAAATAAGATATTTATCCTCAGCGCTTGCTGCAACGGTAACTGTAATTAATTTATATTAAATTTATATTCAAAATGGTAGCCGTGAAAAGTTTAAATACTGATATATTTAGAATATGCACTTCAATTAGATTTTTTTTTTCTTTGATCACACTAATGACAAATAGAATATAAAACATGACCCGTATAAAATGTAACAACCTAAAAGCTCTAAAAATATTTGTCGCATCAAAAAGTTCACGAGAAAATTTCATACATTTGACGGGCCTTTCTCGGAGGTACGAAAGGGTTAACGAACAAGAAACCGCTGTGAAAATCTGTGTTTTCTCGTTCGCTTTTTCACATTCGTATCTTCACCTGCCGATTCTGAACATCCCGCAGGCGTGCTTCAAATAACCAAGGAGTATCGTTCCCATCGCCACTATCACGGTCGTCCCGATAAACAAAGACGTGTCTATATGCACCAGAAGTAGATAGACGTATTTGTCTTGGTCGATGAAGTATTCCGTCACGATCTTCATCGCGTGTCGCGTGTTGTTTATGTACACGAACATACCGACGAAGTGCGGCCACAACGGCAAAAGAATGATACTCATAACGCTGCACAAAGTACAACCTGAGGATGTTTAAGAAAGATAATTGATAAATAATTAATATCTCTGCACATCGAGTCCGCGTAATGACAGATATTTTAAATTTTAAATTGTTGCAAAAAACTGATTAGAGAATTCCTACATTGCAAAGAATTTTGTGATATATTTAATACGTTTCACATTTTCCCTATATATCTACTCCAACTTTTATGTCAACTTTTATGCCAAAATTTATGTCAATTTAACACAAGGCAAATATGTTAACCTTTTCGTGCCTTTGAGATATACATATATGTCCCACTTACAAAAATCATTATAACTTTTAAACAAATAGTCCTATCGACTTCTACCTTAACTTGTTTTAAAGATGAAGGTTCAAGTTACATGTACAAATCATCGCATACTTTAAAATATTATGTTTTCAATAAAATATAGTTATTTAAACTTTGCTAAAAATCTAACTTTTAAAATAATAACCTACCATAACATAGCCTACTTTCGGCCTATGTGCAGAATAAGTACCACTCTGCATGCGCCAGAATCCGTATGTGCTACTATGACGGATCTAACGTTATGGTGGTGATTTTGGGATATTGGAAAAATATTTTCAAGGTACTGGGCGTGTTACAGAGTCACACAAACACCCGTTGTCACCCCGGAAACGATACAGAACGAAATAAGCACATCTGACGTAATTTTCGAAAATAGGCCTTTTCAAAGGCGAATGTTTCTTTAGAAAACCCTAAAAAATTATCCGAAATAGTGCTCTCTACGCTAACGCGAAATAACTTATAACCTACCATAACATAGCCTACTTTCGGCCTATGTGCAGAATAAGTACCACTCTGCATGCGCCAGAATCCGTATGTGCTACTATGACGGATCTAACGTTATGGTGGTGATTTTGGGATATTGGAAAAATATTTTCAAGGTACTGGGCGTGTTACAGAGTCACACAAACACCCGTTGTCACCCCGGAAACGATACAGAACGAAATAAGCACATCTGACGTAATTTTCGAAAATAGACCTTTTCAAAGGCGAATGTTTCTTTAGAAAACCCTAAAAAATTATCCGAAATAGTGCTCTCTACGCTAACGCGAAATAACTTATAACCTACCATAACATAGCCTACTTTCGGTCTATGCGCAGAATAAGTACCACTCTGCATGCGCGAGAACCCGTATGTGCTACTATGACAAATCTAACGTTATGGGGGTGATTTTAGGATGTTGGAAAAATATTTTCATGATACTGGGTGTGCTACAAAGTCACACAAACACGCGTTGTCACCCCGGAAACGATACAGTACGAAATAAGCATATCTGACGTAATTTTGACAGATGTTTGCTTCCCATGCGAAAATGCACACGAAAGAGTTATTCGAAGGGATTTCTTCGTCGTGGGCGACGCAAGGCGGATCGAAGCTATTGACGTATCTGGAATACGATGAAACTCGACATAATATTGTAAAGCAAGATTATTTGAAGTCGGGTGAACATGGATCGCTGAGAGGGCCATAAGCCAACAATGAGTAGAAGCATCCGATTGATGTTGAAATATTGAGTTTCGATGCAGATCATTTTATCGCGAAATGCTTTTGCGCGAAAGTCAGCGGTGGCTCGAGGGTCACCCATTTTACCCGAGCATCCCATTACTTTTGTCCCCCCAATGTAATAATAAATTCCAATTACGTAAGTCGCGCTCAATTTAACTGAAAGTGATGGGAAACGGAGTGAAATACAAACAGCCGTGTGGTAGCACGCCTCTTCTTGGGTGGAAGTGCATTATTAAGCGGTCGATAGCGACACCGAGTGAAATTTGACAGATGTTTGCTTCCCATGCGAAAATGCACACGAAAGGGTTACTCGGAGGGATTTCTTCGTCGTAGGCGACGCAAGCGCAATTGCGCTTTTTTCGACAAACGCAATACCACGTGTCCCATTTCGCTGTATGCACTCGTGAATCATGACCTATCTTTGGAGACTGCCTTCTTTCTTAAAGTAAATCAGTGAATCAGTCACTGATATCAGTTATAAGTATAGCACTGAGCTCTTTCAGTGCTATACTTATAACTACAAATCAGTGTATATTCAATGTTTTCAGTTATTCATTTTAAAAGAGTTATAAATCGACATACTAGTTTTTGATTTGTTACCGCTAAAGTGGGCATTACATTCTAAGATTCAGAATCTTCCAAGATTTATTGCATCTTTGATACTTTACACATGAGTAAATATAAATATGTATATACATCAATTGGATATACATTATGGGATATATAGTATGAATATACTATATATTGTAATATATATATATTCAATTTATGTATATGAAATATATATGTAATTTATAAACAGGATATTATTTGCATATTATGGAGCATATATAGTATATATATAGAAAATATCTAGTATTATATGAAATCTATTAAGAATCAAACAAATTTTCATCGACGTCACGTTTTGTTGAATTTTACAGAAATTATATTGCAATTATTTTTATATATAACTCCTTACGAATTTTGTTTCAGATCTAAACTTTACAAGTCAATCTTATATATTTGTACGTCATCGACTTATAGAGTACACAACGGTGAAATAAGATATTGAGAGGCTCGTTAGCTGTAACATACATGACATAATTACGTAATTAAAAGTGACTCTTTGTAATTTACAAGGAATACTAAAGTGTAAGTACATTCGGACACATAAATTCATACCGTGCTGAATCCCTCTAGAGATCCCACAAACATTCCTGCGAGACTTATGTAGAACGTTTTAGTGCCTCTTTGCAGCAGGAATAATATTATTCTTTGTATATGTAACGGAGTAGTGTACCACCGAACGTTATATCTGCGAAACAGTAACGAAATGTTTAGTCGACAATATCAGGATGATAAAACTCATAAATAGTCCTTGATACGCTTATTGTCTGCATTATGAAACGTTTCCCAACTGTTTAATTCCATTAATTTTGCAGTCCATATAATATGCGTATTCGGTATGCGTGCTCCTCGCTTCAAAATGTTTTTTTGTTCCTATCATAAACACGTATATAGATATTTCTTACACAGTAGAAAACACGTGCTCGTTATGATCCATAATCTCTTGTGCACCCAGATTAGAAATAAACATGTATACATAATGAGAAAGTAGCAACATTAAGGATGTTATCAACTTCTCGATGTCGCATCCAGTTGACAATTCATAAAAGATCTGAAACACGAGTTCGCTGCCTGAAATTTCTCACATTTTGCCATGACCACACTTAAAGTAGTTTAACCGATTTTATTAATTACACCGATTTCATAAAACACAGTGACTATACGTAATCGCCCATACTTACACGATAAAGACTGAGGCTTATTGAAATTACTATGGTTATCATCAAGAAAAAAAAGAATATCTCGAATTTAGACTGAAAGAGTTTTGCAAACCTTCAAAGATAAGAAAGAATTACCATTATCGTACAGCGTGTGTTATATCATATATACTATAATATATCTTATTTACTGCACAAGCATTGTAAGATGCTAACTTTGTGGCTTTACGATGCATATCGATGGCAAAAATTATTCTCTTGTGTACCAAACTCTTAAGTTCCGCGTCACTCATCTTTAAAGTACCGATCATGACCTGCTCCATACGATAACTGAAAACAGAAACTGATACGCTGTAATCATGCAATAATTTAACCGCGATATTGAACTTCAGTATTAGCTTTCGCGTAGATTTTCTCACCTAGCAACTTTAAACATTCCGCAGATGTATTGAAAATACGCTATGATAATTGTTCCTGTCGCCAATATTGTAGTTTGTCCTATGCAAAAGATTGCGTTTATGTGTAGGACGAATAGGTAGAAATATCTTTCATGGTCGAGAAAGTACTCCATCGTAATTTGCAATGGAGGATGCGGACGAGATTCGTTCGCGGGCCACACGACGTCGATAATTCGCGGCCAGAGTGGGAGGAACATAAAAACAGATACGCAGCATATGACGAGCACTAAAGAAATCATTGTATAAAAGTAACTTGTAACGTACAGCAAGTTGCAAGTCAGTTTACACACTCTTTATTGAGTGAAGTTGCGTGCAGTTGAGTGAGGTTAAAATTCGATGATCTATGTGCAAATCCACTTGCAAACTTTATATGATTTTCAATAAAAAGTGCTAAAAATTAAAGACAGCGAAATGTCTTACGCGTGAGCGTGTAGGTGTAACGTTTCGCGATAGTTCCGTACTTTTCTAAGATAGCAACTTCGCTGCTGTCTGTCAGCTCGTCGTAGGTATTCTGGATTATTTCCCATATAAGCTTTATCTATTGTTTCAACAATTCTCTGTGTCACATATTTTCATGGAGCTCAAGAAAAAAATTTTTATTTAGTGCAACTATGATACTCTCGCTGAAGACGAGAAAGAGAGTATGTGTATATGTATATGTATGTGAAATCTAATGTATATGTATATGTATATGTATGTGAGATGAGAGTATGTGTATATGTATATGTATGTGAAATCTAATACTTACAGTGTCCAAGTTAAACCAGAACGCACTGAATTTTATCGAAAAAAGAATGAGAAGAAACTCAGTTGACAACACCTCGACTATAAGATGCAGAGTGCATTTCGTTGTCGCAAACGTTGCAAGCTGCAGAAAACGATTTTATTGAAACAAAATTCGCTTCCGTGTCTTATCGACAAGTGAAAAGTCTTATCGTGATTCATTAGTTGCCTGAACGAAACGTGCACAGATCTAATTATTTATTGTAATCACGTTACAACTCAGAAAATATTGTGATACAGCATCATTGTGCTTAAACATGTGCGCGTAATTGTTTGAAGCGATGCGATGGCTCAGTAAATACATAACAATTTCAAATATCTCACAAATGTACCGGAAACACAATGGAAGTTATCAGGATACCGTAGGATAAGATCAATTGCAGTTGGACGAATTTGGACCGCTCGAAGGGCCATAAGCCAACCGTCAGCAAGAGAATCCGATTGAGATCGAGCTGCAGCGACTTCACGCAGATCATCTCTGTGCGAGTATCGAGTCGCGTTTGAGCGCGAAGAAATAGCCGAGGCTCCGTTCATCCCCTCTTTTTCGCAAATCGATCCAACAAATTTCGCAATTTGCTCTATTTGGACGAAACGTTTCGCAGAAAAACTCACGCGAAACGACCGCCCATAAAGATATGTAATTTCACAATTTGCTCCTTCCGAAAGGGGTATGCAATTAGCGATCGATTTCACATCGAGAGAACACTTATAGATGTCCATTTCTCATGGAAAGAAATATTTCCTATAGCTACAATTTTCTTGGCGAAATATGCAGGCATATACTGGCTACCTTTCGGCGATGGTGTTCTGTGTGTTCATTCTGCCGTTTGTACTCGTTCCCTTGATGAAGCACCAATGAGTTCTTGCTTCAGAGACCGACATACCATCTATCGATTTATCGTCGGTAAAATACACGACATCGTATTTTACGGTGAACATCCTTATTCTTGTGCTACTTTCAATTCTACTAGCAAAGTTCCCCCTCAGTAAATAACGCTTTACCTTAAACAAATTGTACTGGCATACTTCATAGACTCAATCTTAACAAACGCAGTGTCCTGTTGGAATTATTACGATCTGACATAATTGCATATCTAAAGTTTACATGTCGTTAGACAACATTCAAATTAAATTACTTGATTTATTATTCATATTAATTCATATTAATTTATTATTCATATTAACTTTTTACAAGTGGAAAATAATTATCTCACATCTCATAACAGTAATTATACATTTGGTTCAACCGACTGAATGTTTGCTTGAATAAATTTCGCCTATTCAAGCAAAGTCTTGTTGATTCAATTCATTTTTTACAGTGTAGAATAAAGAACGGTGAAGTAAGACATTGAAGTACTTATCAACTGTAATGAAACATGAATTCTATGAATGAATTTACCTATTAAAATGTGTTATATTGAAGAAATTACATTACATATCGTTTACCTTGGTGGCGCTTTTTAAGGATCCTTTGAATACTCCACCGAGATTTACGTGAAAAGGTTTGTTGCTTATTTGCAGCATAAACAATATCATTTTCTGTATGGCCAGAGGAGCTTCATACCATTCGACGTTATATCTACAAGATAATAAAAGAAGTATCAATTAATCGCGTGTAATACTTGAAAACGATATTCAATACAGTCTTTATTTTTTACAAAATATTTTAACTATTCTTTCCCTACATATCGATTAATATGTACTCTATATCGTTAGATGTAAGAATGTTAGCTCTTACACTGTAGCAAATACGTGATTATTGTAATCCATAATTTGTTGCGCACAATTGTTGGCGATAAACACGTTGATATAAAAGATATTTAAAAATGTGATTGGTAATATCATCCTCCTGAACTCGAATCCAGACGATATCTCCTGAAAAAGCTAACATTCATGTTCTACGTCAATTCTTATGTGTTTCACTCACAATTCTTGCAAATAGCATATAATACCGAGTATCAGTTAATAAATATTTTTATTAAAAAACTGTTACGTTCTTAATACAATATGCTATTATTGAGTATTACACGCTAGTTTAATGGTATAGACAAGAACAGACGACGAATCTTACTCGAAAAAGATTGAGACTCGAGGAAATTACTCCGATCACTATTATAAGAAAGAAAGGCATTTCCATCTTAGATATGTAAATTTGTATGAACCTAAGCGAGGAACCATTATTAAAGAAGACATTATTATAGGCATTACTATTATTAAACAAGGTGTACTGTGATAAGTGAGATCCGTTGTAAAAGAAATATTTCCTTTGGCCAAATTTCTTCTAAAAGAACTAAGTTCTTTCTTACTAACTTTTACATTTGAAATAGATTTATATCATGTAAAATTGTTTACTTTTCAGCGTAATTCGGAAACTCGAATATCAAGCTATTTTATTACGTTGAAAAAAAGCACTTAAAAATTATTTTGTGTAAAATATATTTTATTTCACACGAATAAATTTTCAAGAATTTGTCTTTCAGTGCACGGAAACAATTAAGTTGTACTGAGAAATCATTCTCGAAGTGAATCTCAAATATTAAATTATCTATATTAAGTATACACTCATCACTCAGAGTATACCACCCCGTAACTGTACGATGCATTTCCACGGCATAAACAATTCCTTTATGGATCAAATTTTCATTTTTTTTTGTTGTTCACTTCTACAGTACAAACCGCCATGGCCTGCTGCACGCGATAACTAAAAACGAAAAACATGCTGCAATTATATCGAATAACTTAATCGCGCGGATATGTTAAGACACGAGTAAATTTCGTGGTGAAACAGTGTTGGTTCTACCGAACGTCACTTGAATTTTCTCACCTGACCACCTTGAACATTCCGCATATAAGTTGAATGTACACAATATTTATCGTACCAACCGCCAGCATTGCTATTCCCCCTACACAATATGCCGCGTTCGAGTGCAATAGAATAATAAAGAAATACTTCTCCGGATCGATGAAGTATTCCGTCAATATTTGCAGCTATGAATGTGGTCGAGATTCGTCCCTGGATATCACGATATCGAGAATGGTCGGCCAAAATTGGAAAGTCGTAATGACAGATATGCTGCAAACGCCAAGCGCTAAAAGACGGTTTAAAAGGGCTGACATAGTACAAATAGTTTATTATGTAACGAAGTAGTAACGAAAATTCAACCAGTGAGTTATCTTACCCGTAAATAGGATAGTGTAACGTTTTCCAGTATTCCCATACTCCTCAATAATAGCTTCCTCACCTTCGTCTCTTATCTCATCAAACGTATACTGAAGTAGATCCCACAAACGCTTTATCTGTTGTTTTCGTGAAGTTTAGCAAAAAATGTTGTCCAGTAAGAATTATTACACGTGAAATGTTTGTACGAACAATTGAGTGTCTATAATTCGATCACTTACGGAATCCATGTTAAGACTGTAGGAGCTATACTTTATAATGTAGAGAGTAAAACAGATTACGGGAGAGAGAACTTCGATGATCAACTGTGGGGTACATTCTAAAGTCAAAAATGTTGTAAGCTGCGAAAAATAAAAGAGTTCGCTGAAAAGTCGTGTCGCAAAAGTAACTTTTGTAAATCGCCAGTAAATGTAAAATCACAAATCACTTGTCTTCTTCAAATTTCTGTGTATAATGACTGGACGAAAAATACTCGATGCATAATCATTCATAATAATTATATCATGCTAGGAATGTGTGATTTTAGTATTATACAAGGTGAGTCGATTGCTTGAATATTTTGGGAATAAAAAACAAAGTTGACCTTAAAATCTCCGAAGTTACTCCTCTTAGAAAATATGTAACAACCATTAGAAATTTTTTTTCTAAGAAAGTGGAATAACTTTGAAAATCTTTTGGGTTTCATTTGATATGGACATTAAGAAAAATTAATGCGATAGATTTAAGTGATATCAAGACATAATATACAGCGATAATACTCGTAGGGGGAGAGTGTAAGTAATTAATCTTATCCTCATAAGATAAGTATGTACGAGTATCATCCTCTATACTTGTGAAGTCGGTAATAGATGGTAAAGCAACCGATCTAGCCAGCGCGCGCTTGCGTGCGCGCGTTACTGGGGACAAGGGAGGGGATGAACGTGTGTTGCTAAAAGGACAGACAGACAATAGCGAGAGCTCGTAGACGTAGATACACAAATCCGTGGTAGTCAATAGTGCATAATACATATATTCATATATAACCTCGTACTATTCTGTATCATTTCCACTTAAATAAATACTCATATTACAACAAAAATAAATATGAAAAATATAAATTTCACCTTAAAATTTTGTAAACATCTATTTAGAAAATAAAGATAACAAATAATTTTCTGTTATTTATTTCATTTTTAATGATATAATTTACGGGGAACTCTCTATTTACAGTTGGTCTTTATTGGGAAACAAACTCGACTTTTATTAAAGTAGAAATGCAAATCAAAAATTGTTCAAACAGTCTATCGTCAAAGTAGGTCCCACGTGCAACAATATATCTTGTATAAACTTTACAAACATCATCAAACATAAACTAACTTCATAGCCCTTCGATGCATATCTATTGCATAAATCATCATCTTATAAGTTGAATTCTCATTTTGCATGTTACTTATTTTTATTGTGTTGATCTTCAGTGCCTGATCCATACGATAACTGCAAATAATTCAAATACTGTAATTATAATAACTCAAATAATTATAATAACTGTAATAATTCAAATACAGTAATAGTCATGACTTACAACGCATATCAATACAGCGATTTTTAAATAAATTCTCATCATCTGAAATAGAAAAACCACAGTATTATCAAACCAACTTGTGATATGACGAAATTAATCCTACCTATGACTCAGATTTTAATAGTTGCCGCGTAAATGTTCTCACCTGGCAATTTTAAACATTCCACATATATACTGTATGTATACTAAGATAATGGTTCCCGTCGCTACTAGTGCAGTCTCTCCCATGCAAAAGACTGCGTTTGTATGCAATAAAATTAGATAGAAATATTTTTCTTGATTACAAAAGTACTCTGTCTTAATTTGTAACAGGAGATATGGACGAGATTTGTTTGCAGACCATACAACGTTGAGAATTCGCGGCCAGAATGGGAGGAACATGAATACAGATATTCCGAACATGCTGAGCACTAAAGGTTCGAAGAAGTTGTGTAAAAGTGACTTATAGCATGTACTGTCTCTAATAATAATTCGAGAGTGACCAAAATGATCTACGTAGTACTCTCTGAATTTGTTAAAGGAAAATTTCCCTGGAAACGCGTAAAAAGTAGCAATATTTGCACTTGAGATGGTAGTGAAAACATTTTCACTCAAAACTAAAGAATGAATGTTTCACTTGAGATTAAAGTAGAATAACTCAAATTTGTGTAGCTATACTGTTATTCTATCTATCGAGTGAAATTTCAATTCAAGATATTTAGAGAGTAAGTTAAAAATGATGGAATGTCTTACATGTGAGTGCGTAAGTGTAACGTTTTGCGATAGTTCCGTACTTTTCTATAATAGCGACTTCGCTCTCGTTTTTCAACTCGTAGTAAGTACGCTGAATTATTTCCAGCATATGTCTCACCTGTTGTTGAAACGATTTTTTATGTCACCCAAAGTTTCATAAAGTTCGACGAAGTCTATTGTAAGGGGATATTCGGATTTGTAAGGTCGCAAAAAATTTAGTAAAATTTTAGAAAAGTACCCTTTTGGGACCTTTCAAATCAGAATATTCTCTTAAGGAGAACTGCTGTATGCGATGCGAACGATTCCAAACGCGAATAAAAATCTGAAAATTATTTACTTACAGTATCAGCGTGATAACAAAATCCGCTATAGTTTGCCACAAACGTGGCGAAGAAAAACACTACGGAGAAGATTTCGATAATGAACTGAGAGGTGTATTGCGATGTTACAAGTGTTGCAAGCTGCGAAAAACGATTCCGTTAAAGCGTTCGCGTCGTGAAAATGATTTCTACATTTTAGTGACAAGCCAGTTAATAGTCACACATTAATTATTATATTTTTTTTACGTACAACAAAAAAAAGATGCATTAGTAGAGAGGGAATAGTCTGCTATAGTGACATTACAATTAAAAAATAATTCTTTTGTATAGCAAATAATTGTGATAAGGATATAATTATATGTAGATATATTTGCGTACCAATGATTGTTACAAACAACAAAGATGTGATATATTAGTTATAGAGTAATTCTAAGAATTATAAAAACGTTCAAAGGACTAACGTACCTGACATGTAATTGAGGTTAGCAAGATACCGTAAAAGAAAATTAATTGTAGACGAACAAATATGGATTGCTCGTAAGGCCATAAGCCGACAGAGAGCAAAAGAATTCGATTGAGTTCGAGTTGTAGCGACTTCACACAGATCATGTCTGCCCGAGTGTCGAGTCACGTTTGACCGCGAAGAATTAGCCAAGGCTCCGTTCATCCCCCCTTTTTTACCTCTTATATACTATCGATTTATCATTTTGTAACTTGTTCTCTTTGGGGAAACATTTCGCGTAAAATTAACGCGAAGCGGTGGTGAACGTACGTGTATATATGAATATACGTAATTTACCAATTTACTCCTCCCGGAAGGGGTGCGCGATTAGCGATCGATTTGACTTTCTCGGCTGTTCGTTTCTCATGGAAAAAAATATTTTACTTAGCTAGAATTTTTGGCGAGGAGATACGCAGGCGTACCAGTCATTTTCCGACAGTAAGTTCCGTGTCTCTCTTCATTCTGCTTTTCGTACTCGACTGTACGTTCGATGAAACGTCTTGGTGGAACATCAGACTTCCTGCCTTAGAAACCGACACACCAGGTATCGATGTATATAGCAAGAGAAGCCTATTAATGTTGAGATATTGTGTGTTCATGCGTATATTTTCTACACGATTATCGATACGCGTTTAGACACGGACCACCAATCTCCTCTTTTCGTCCACTTAATTATTCTACAAAATCTCTCTTCTGATGTATATTTCATAATAAATCTCCTAATTACAACTTAATTTAGTAATAATTTAATATCTTTTATAACGCGAAATAACGAAAAAAATCACAACGGGATCGGACATCCGCAATTTGAAGATTTTCAGTAAAAATAAGTTGCCATTATATGAGCGATTGACTTTGCATCGGTTGCAATTTGTCAGATGCATTTTCTCATAGAAAAAGTAACATGCTTGAGGAGCTTTTCTGCCTTAAACTTGCGCAACCGCAGTGTTACAATTTATTAGAGTCCACGTGGGATCGCCGATGTTCCTTGTACGATCTTGTTCGAGTAAACAATTCATTAAATATTAACATTCGAATTATTGTTCAAATTCGATTATTTGCGTAACATCGCTTCTCGTAAAAAATAGTTTTGCTTTTTAGACAATGTAACAAATACGTGCGACATGCATATTTTTTCGCATAGGTAAATAATCAAATATTAATTTCATAAGAGCTATCGAAAACACAATGAATTTTTATTGTTGAGTTCGTTAATCATTTAATTATGCAACAACTATGTACAAACAGAAAATTTTCCACTAATTTTGTTCTCGTACAAATTTATGTAGCCTTTCACAAATTTCATAAATTTTTATATTATTCTTTCATAAATTTTTATATCATCGTCCTGTAGAATATAAAACTGTGAAGTAAGTTGTTGATGAGCTCATCAGCTGGAATAAAAAATATTTTCCTGTATTGTTGGAAATACATTACTCTGAGAGGGAACAGTCCTAATACGCAATAAAGTTTGTACCGCGCTAAAACCTTCCAGAGATCCCACAAACACTCCACCAATAGTCATATAAAAAGACTTAGTACCTCTTTGCAATAGAAATAATATTATTTTCTGGATACGTAATGGTGCAGCGTACCAGTGAGTGTTATACCTGCAAACAATGACTTATTATACACTTGATCATTTTAATTTGAGTCAAGACTCAAAAATAATCCTTGACATATACGCGGGTCATTTATTTTACGAAATGAGTTCTTTTGCTCTCTTCATATTAATATTATTTTCAATTGCTTAATATTACATATCTTGCGTTGTAAAATTCCTTTCATATATGTCGTGTCGATAAAATATAAATATGTTGCTTACACCGTAGCGAACAAGTGTTCATTGTGATTTATAACATCTTGCCCCATATTGTTGGAGAGGAACATATATACATATAAAATATTTAAAAACATAAAGGGCGTCATTAGCTTCTTATAATTGCATTCAGTTGTCAATTCACGAAAAATCTGAAACACGAATATATCGCGTTCATTTTCTCACGTTCTCATCATGATTTTAATCTTGTCTACCGCCTCATGTGTTGTAATGCTAAATTGATTTAATTAATTGGCATACCCTTTCGGTACGAAGAATGATTATTGTCACCTGCCGCCAAGCTTGGTCGTACCCGAGGAGTGTCTATATTTAGACATTGCCGAGTACAGGTCCTTAAATATACGAATATTTCTTGGCGCACTTATGCACTACAGAACGCTCTGCTATGTCCGATCATGAACGCTTCACGGCTGGATTCTGCCGTACCGAAAGGGTTAATTTTCATATACGTACTCGATAAAGATTAAGACTTGTGGCAACTGTTTCGATCAGTATTATAAAAAAGAATGTTAACTCAAGTTTGGTCATAAAAATTCTTAGAAATCTGCAGAAATATAAGAAAGAATTAGTGATATGTTGTACAGAATATATCATTTTATCACGCATCATTCAATAATGGATCAGATGAACTCTATAATATATTTGCAACTGATATACGTTCAAAAAAATTTCTTTTATAAAATAGTTTACATGTAACCTCTGTATATGTATTGTAAACTGTATCTATTTTTAGAACCTCAATATTTTCAATTAAACTTTTCAATATTATATAAATATATTGAGAAATATTATATAATATTATATAATACAATACACCTTAAAATTTTGTAAGTATTAATTTAAAAAATTAGATAAGAATATAATTTTCTAGAATTTTTTGTACTTTTATAACATAATTTTGAAGAAACCTGTCTATTTACAATTGTTATAACTCCAAAACTATGAGCAGAAAACTTTTACGAAAGAAGAATAGAAACCACAAATTTTTCAAATCTATCGTCAAGGTAAGTTTCATGCTGTATTATATCCTATACATACTTTCTAATCATCATCAAATATATACTAACTTCATAGCCTTTCGATGCATATCTATGGCATAAATTATCATCTTGTAAGCTGAATATTCATTTTGCATCTTATTTATTTTTATTGTGTTGATCTTCAGTGCCTGATTCATACGATAACTGCAAATAATTCAAATGTTGTAATTATACAGTAATCTAATCGTGACTTACAACGGATATCTGTACAGCAATTGTTAAATGAATTCTCATGCTCTGAAGTAGAGAAATTATAGTATTATTAAATCGACTTGTACTATGACGAAATTAATCGTACCTATGACTCAGATTTTAATAGTTGCCGCGTAAATGTTCTTACCTGGCAATTTTAAGCATTCCACATACATATTGCAAGTACACTATGATAATGGTTCCTGTTGCTACTACTGTAGTCCCTCCAATACAAAAGACTGCGTTTGTATGCAGCAAAATCAGATAGAAATATTTTTCTTGATTGCAAAAGTACTCTGTCCTAATTTGCAATAGGGAATATGAATGAGATTCGTTTGCAGACCATACGACGTTGAAAATTCGCGGCCAAATTGGAAGAAACATGAAAACAAATATGTCGCACATGCTGAGCACTAAAATTTTGGAAAAATTATGTAAAAATGACTTGCAGCGTATACTGTTTTTAATAACAATTCTAAAGTGGCCTACGTAGTACTCTAAATTTCTTGGAGTAAAACTTCATTGAAAACGCAGGAAAAGTGACAGTATTTTCACTCGAATCAATAGTGAAATCACTCCTACTTAAAACCAGAAGAGTGAATGTATTACTGAAAGTGGATTTTGACTTCATATGAGCAAATACTTCAATCGATTTCAATAAATATATACGGTGGAATACACTTTCCAATCTTGAGTGAAAATATTCATTCAACAATTTAGGGCGCAGAATTCACACTATAGAAGTAAATAACTCGAATTCGAATGACTGTACTGTCATTCTACTTTTTGAATGAAATTTCAGTATAATATATTTAAAAAGTTTAAGCTGTGCAATCTCTTACATGTAAGTACGTAAGTGTAACGTTTCGCGATGGTTCCGTATTTTTGTATAATAGCAACTTCACTCTCGTCTTTCAGCTCGTCATAAGTATGCTGAATTATTTCCAATAAATTCCTAACCTGTTGTTGTAGCGATTTATTATATTTCCATAAAGTTCGACAAAGACTGTTGTTTAAGGAGGTTTCTTTCTGTATGCAACGCTACCGAACGCGAGTTAAAATCTGTGAACTGTTTACTTACAGTATCTGTTTGAAAACTAAACGCGCTGTATTTTATCGCAAAAAAAACGAAGACAAGTACTACGGAAAAGACTTCGATGATGAACTGTGGCGTGTATTGCGATGTCACAAATGTTGCGAGCTACAAAAGCGATGTCGTTAAAGCGTTCACATCGCGAAAATGATTTCTATATCTTTATGACAAGTAGATCAATATCACACATTAATTATTAACTGTTTCTTTATGTATAATAACAGAAAGATACATAAATATAAAATTGTTTGCTATAATTACATTAAAACATTAAAATTACAATAAAACAATGATTTCTCAATTATTGTTATAAGTTACTTTGATGTAAGATGTAATTATACTTAAATATATTTGTGTTATAATAATTGTTACAAACAACAAAAATAGCATCTTATTAGTTACAGAGCAATTCCAAGAATTACATAAACATCCAAAGGACTAAACGTACCTGACATGCAATAGAAGTTAGCAAGATACTGTAGAAAAAAATGAATTGGAGACGAACAAATATAGATTGCTCGAAAGGCCATAAGCCAACTGAGAGCAAGAGAATTCGATTGAGTTCGAGTTGTAGCGACTTCACACAGATCATGTCTGCCCGAGTGTCGAGTCACGTTTGACCGCGAAGAAGTAGCCAAGGCTCCGTTCATCCCCTCTTTTTTACCTCTTATATACTATCGATTTATCATTTTGTAATTTGTTCTCTTTGGGGAAACATTTCGCGTAAAATTAACGCGAAGCGGTGGTGAACGTACCTGTATATATGAATATACGTAATTTACCAATTTACTCCTCCCGGAAGGGGTGCGCGATTAGCGATCGATTTGACTTTCTCGGCTGTCCGTTTCTCATGGAAAAAAATATTTTACTTAGCTAGAATTCTTGGCGAGGAGATACGCAGGCGTACCAGTCATTGACAATCCGACAATAAGTTCCGTATCTCTCTTCATTCTGCCCTTTGTACTCGACGGTAAATTACATTCGATCCTATGGTGGAGCGCCAAACCTCCTGCCTTATAAACCGACATACTTTAAAATACACAACATCGTCTTTTACGGTAAACATCTTTATTTTTATTCTACTCTTTATTTTACCAGTAAAGTTTCCTATCACTAAATACCATTTTATTTTAAGCAACTAGCATATTTCATAGACTCAATCTTAACAAACGCAGAGTTATGTTGGAATTATTATGACCTAACGTGATTTTAACTTATATTTAAGGATATAAGATAGATTATCTAATTATATTTAAGGACAGTGCTAGATATATTTCGTAATGGTTATGTAATATTAGGAGAAATATATAAGTGATAAAACATCGAGGTTTGATAAGATTTCAATTATTAATTATTGTTGGATCTCATTTAATCATGCACTAACTAAATCGAAGTGTTTATCACTTCAAATCTATAATATATATTGCAATAATATTATTACATACGTTTTACAGCATCATTTTATAGATTTGTACTTTATCATCTCATGGAATAAATAACTGTGAAGTAAGATATCGATGTACTCACCGTCTGTAATGAAGAAAATGGCTTCTTTTAACGTGTAAAATATATCAAATTGCATTCTGTGTCGTAAAATTATTACCAGGGCCAAGTTCTCCAGAGATCCTATGAGCAGCCCGACGATATTCATGTTGAAAGATTTAGTGCCTTTTCGGGGCAAAAATAATATTGTTCTCTGTACATGTAAGGGAGCTGTATACTGTTGAACGTTGTACCTACGAAAGGACAACTGAGCCTGATCGACTATTTTGGAAGATTCTGAAATAATTTTTAACATCTGCATGTGCACACACGCAGATGTAATAACGTTTCTTAAACAATAACGAACAAGAAATCGTTGTGGTTCTCAACTTGTTGCGCGGTATAGTTGGCAAGAAACATCAATGTATAGTTAACAGTAAAAAACAAAGTAGACGTTATTAATTCTTCAATATTCATCCCGGATGATTAACCGATCGAAAACCTGAAATACAAGAATGACAGTACGATTAATTTTCTTCCAATTCAATCCCGATCTGACGCGTCTTTGTATGTAGAGGTGTATTTAGTGTTGTATATAGATTATATATAGTGTTGTTTTGCGTTTTGTTTAACATCGGATTACGTGCATTTAGCCTGCCACCATAACGTGAGATAAAATCTTAAATTATTGTTTAGTAATTTGTTCTGTTTGGTGAAATATTTCGCAATAAAATTAACGCGAAGCGGCGATAAACGCATGCATATATGAAAATAAGCAATTTACCAATTTACCAGAAGGGGCGCGCGATAATCGATCGATTTGAGATTAAGAAAATATTCACGATTGTTCATTTCTCATGGAAAGAAATAGCTAGAATCCTTGGCGAGGAGATGCGCAGGCGTACCAGTCACTTTCTGACAATAAGTCTCATATCCTTCTTCATTCTGCCCTTCATACTCGACTGTACGTCCGATGAAACGTCCTGGTGGAACGTCAGACTTTCTGCCTTAGAAACCGACACACCAGGTATCGATTTATATAGCAAGAAAAGCCTATTAAGAGATATTGTGTGTTCATGCGCATATTTTCTGCATGATTATCGATACGCGTTTAGACACGGACTACCCTTATAGAAATATCATACTAAGAATCATTGATAATTACTTATTTTCAGTATTAAAAATACTGGATAATAAATAATTATCAATGATTCTTAGTATGATATTTCTATAAGGGTACCAGTCTCCTCTTTTCGTGCACCTAATTATTCTACAAAATCTCTCTTCTGATGTATATTTCATAATAAATCTGCTAATTGCAACTTAATTTAATAATAATTTAATATCTTTAATAACGCGAAATAACGAAAAATATCACAACGGGATCGGACATTCGCGATTTGAGAATTTTCAACAAAAAATTAAGTTACCATTTTATGAGCGAATGACTTTGCACCGGTTGCAATTTGTCAGATGCGTTTTCATATAGAAAAAGTAACATGCTCAAGGAGTTTTTCTGCCTTAAACTTGCGCAATCGCAGTGTTACCACTTATTAGAGTCCACGTGGAATCGCCGATTTTCCTTGTTCGACCTTGTTCGTGTAAACAGTTTATTAACATTCGAATTATTGTTCAAATTCGATTATTTGCGTAACATCGCTTCTCGTAAAAAATAGTTTTGCTTTTTAGACAATGTAACAAATACGTGCGACATGCATATTTTTTCGCATAGGTAAATAATCAAATATTAATTTCGTAAGGGCTATTGAGAACATAATGAATTTTTATTGTTGAGTTTGCTTATCATTTAATTATGTAACAATTACAAACAGAAAATTTTTCACTAACTTTGTTCTTCTCCAAATTTATGTGGCCTCGTCTTTCATAAATTTTTATATCATTATCCTGTAGAATATATAACTGTGAAGTAAGATATTGATGTGCTCATCAGCTGGAATGAAAAACATTTTCTTGTAATGTTGGAAATACATTTTCTTGTAATGTCGGAAATACATTACTCTGAGAGGGAACGGTCCTGATACGCAATAGAGTTCGTACCGTGCTAAAACCTTCCAGAGATGTCACAAACACGCCACCGATAGTCACATTAAAAGACTTTGTGCCTCTTTGCAAGAGAAATAATATTATTTTCTGGATACGTAATGGTGCAGCGTACCACTGAGTGTTGTACCTGCAAACAATGACTTATTATACACTGGATCATTTTAATTTGTCAAGACTCACATATAATCCTAGACATATACGTGCGTCATCTATTTTACAAAATGACTTCATTTGGTCTCTTCACATTAATATCTTTTTCAATTTCTTAATATTAAACATCTTGCGTTGTAAAATTCCTTTCATATATGTCGTGTCGATAAAATATAAATATGTTACTTACACCGTAGCGAACAAGTGTTCATTGTGATTTATAACATCTTGCCCCATATTGTTGGAGAGGAACATATATACATATAAAATATTTAAAAATATAAAGGGCGTCATTAGCTTCTTATAATCGCATTCAGTTGTCAATTCACGAAAAATCTGAAACATGAATATATGGCGTTTATTTTCTCATGTTCTCATCATTATTTTAATCTTGTCTACCGCCTCATGTCTTGTAATGCTAAATTGTTTTAATTAATTGGCACACCCTTTCGGTACGAAGAAGGATTATTGTCAACTGCCGCCAAGCTTTGGTTGTATCCGAGGAGTGTCTATATTTAAACATTTCCGAGTACGAGTCCTTAAATATATAAGAATATTTCTTGGAGCACTTATGCGCTACTGAACGCTCTACTACGTCCAATCATGAACGCTTCACGGCTGGATTCTGCCGTACCGAAAATGTTAATTTTCACATACGTACTCGATAAAGATTAAGACTTGCGGCAACTGTTCCGAATAGTATCAAAAAGAAGAATGGTAAATCATATTTGGATATAAAAATCCTTAGAAATCTGCAAAAATACAAGAATTAGTGATATGTTGTACAGAATATATCATTTTATCACGTAGCATTCAATAATGGATCCAGATGAACTCTATAATATATTTGCAACTGATATACGTTCAAAAAAATTTTTTTTATAAAATAGTTTACATGTAAACTCTGTGTATGTATTGTAAACTGTATCTATTTTCAGAACCTTCATATTTTCAATTCAACTTTTGAATATTACATAAATATATTGAGAAATACAATACACCTTGAAATTTTGTAAGTATTAATTTAAAAAATAAGATAAGAATATAATTTTCTAGAATTTTTTGTACTTTTGTAACATAATCTTGAGAGAATCTGTCTATTTACAATTGGTTATAACTCAAAAACTATGAGCAGTAAAGAAGAATAGAAACCACAAATTTTTCAATTTATCGTCAAGATAAGTCCCATGCAGTAATGTATCCTATCCACACTTTCTAAGCATCATCAAATATATACTAACTTCATAGCCTTTCGATGCATATCTATGGCATAAATTATCATCTTGTAAGTTGAATATTCATTTTGCATGTTACTTATTTTTATTGTGTTCATCTTCAGTGCCTGATTCATACGATAACTGCAAATAATTCAAATATTGTAATTATGCAGTAATCCAATCGTGACTTACAACGTATATCTGTACAGCAATTTTTAAATAAATTCTCATTCTCTGAAGTAGAGAAATTATAGTATTATCAAATCGACTTGTAATATGACGAAATTAATCCTACTTATGACTCAGATCTTAATAGTTGCCCCGTAAATGTTCTCACCTAGCAATTTTAAGCATTCCACATAAATATTGCAAGTATACTATGATAATAGTTCCTGTCGCTACTACTGTAGTCCCACCAATACAAAAGCCTGCGTTTATATGCAGCCAAATCAGATAGAAAAATTTTTCTTGATTGAGAAAGTATTCTGTCCTAATTTGCAATAGGGAATGTGAATGAGATTCGTTTGCAGACCATACAACGTTGAAAATTCGTGGCAAAAATGGAAGAAACATGAAAACAAATATGTCGCACATGCTGAGCACTAAAATTTTGAAAAAATTATGTAAAAATGACTTGCAGCGTATACTGTTTTTAATAACAATTCCAAAGTGGCCTACGTAGTATTCTAAATTTCTTGGAGTAAAACCTCATTGAAAACACATGAAAAGTGACAGAATTTGCACTCGAATCAATAGTGAAATCACTCCTACTTAAAACCAGAAGAGTGAACGTTTTACTGAAAGTGGATTTTGACTTTATATGAGCAAATACTTCAATCGATTTGAGTAAATATGTACGGTGGAACACAGTCACTTTTCAATCTTGAGTGAAAATATTCATTCAACAATTTAGTGCGCAGAATTCACTCTATAAAAGTAAATAACTCGAATTCGAATGACTGTACTGTCATTCTATTTTTTGAGTGAAATTTCAGTCCAAGATATTTAGAAAGTAAGCTAAAAGATGTGGAATTTCTTACATGTGAGTACGTAGGTGTAACGTTTTGCGATGGTTCCGTATTTTTGTATAATAGCGACTTCGCTCTCGTCTTTCAGCTCGTCGTAAGTATGCTGAATTATTTCCAATAAATTTCTAACCTGTTGTTGTAGCAATTTGTTATATTTTTATAAAGTTCGACAAAGACTATTGTTTAAGGAGGATTGCTGTATGCAACGCTCCCGAACGCGAGTTAAAATTTGTGAACTGTTTACTTACAGTATCTGTTTGAAAACTAAACGCGCTGTATTTTATCGCGAATGCAACGAAGAAAAATACTACAGAAAAGATTTCCATGATTAACTGTGGCGTACATCGCGATGTCGCAAATGTTGCGAGCTACAAAAGTGATATCGTTAAGGCGTTCACATCGCGAAAATGATTTCTATATCTTTGTGACATATAGATTAATATCACACATTAATTATTGACTATTTCTTTATGTATAAACAGTAAGACAGATACATAAATATAAAATTGTTTGTTATAATTTTATTAAAACATTACAATAAAGCAATGATTTCTCAATTATTGTTATAAGTTACTTTGATGTAAGATGTAATTATACTTAAATATATTTGTGTTATAATAATTGTTACAAACAACAAAAATAGCATCTTATTAGTTACAGAGCAATTCCAAGAATTACATAAACATCCAAAGGACTAAACGTACCTGACATGCAATAGAAGTTAGCAAGATACTGTAGAAAAAAATGAATTGGAGACGAACAAATATAGATTGCTCGAAAGGCCATAAGCCAACTGAGAGCAAGAGAATTCGATTGAGTTCGAGTTGTAGCGACTTCACACAGATCATGTCTGCCCGAGTGTCGAGTCACGTTTGACCGCGAAGAAGTAGCCAAGGCTCCGTTCATCCCCTCTTTTTTACCTCTTATATACTATCGATTTATCATTTTGTAATTTGTTCTCTTTGGGGAAACATTTCGCGTAAAATTAACGCGAAGCGGTGGTGAACGTACCTGTATATATGAATATACGTAATTTACCAATTTACTCCTCCCGGAAGGGGTGCGCGATTAGCGATCGATTTGACTTTCTCGGCTGTCCGTTTCTCATGGAAAAAAATATTTTACTTAGCTAGAATTCTTGGCGAGGAGATACGCAGGCGTACCAGTCATTGACAATCCGACAATAAGTTCCGTATCTCTCTTCATTCTGCCCTTTGTACTCGACGGTAAATTACATTCGATCCTATGGTGGAGCGCCAAACCTCCTGCCTTATAAACCGACATACTTTAAAATACACAACATCGTCTTTTACGGTAAACATCTTTATTTTTATTCTACTTTTTATTTTACCAGCAAAGTTTCCTATCACTAAATACCATTTTATTTTAAGCAACTAGCATATTTCATAGATTCAATCTTAACAAACGCAGAGTTATGTTGGAATTATTATGACCTAACGTGATTTTAACTTATATTTAAAAATATAAGATAGATTATCTAATTATATTTAAGGACAGTGCTAGATATATTTTGTAATGTTCATGTAATATTAGGAGAAATATATAAGTGATAAAACATCGAGGGTTGATAAAACTTCAATTATTAATTATTGTTGGATCTCATTTAATCATGCACTAACTAAATCGAAGTATTTTATCACTTCAAATCTATAATATATATTGCAGTAATATTATTACATACGTTTTACAGCATCATTTTATAGATTTGTAGATTTTATTGTCTCATGGAATAAATAACTGTGAAGTAAGATATCGATGTACTCACCGTCTGTAATGAAGAGAATGGCTTCTTGTAAAATATATCAAATTGCATTCTGTGTCGTAAAATTATTACCAGGGCCAAGTTCTCCAGAGATCCTATGAGTAGCCCGACGATATTCCTGTTGAAAGATTTAGTGCCTTTTTGGAGCAAAAATAATATTGTTCTCTGTACATGTAAGGGAGCTGTATACCGTTGAACGTTGTACCTACGAAAGGACAACTGAGCCTGATCGACTATTTTGGAAGTCAAGATTCTGAAATAATTTTTAACATCTGCATGTACACACACGCAGATGTAATAACGTTTCTTAAACAATAACGAACAAGAAATCGTTGTGGTCCTCAACTTGTTGCGCGGTATAGTTGGCAAGAAACATCAATGTATAGTTAACAATAAAAAACAAAGTAGGCGTTATAAATTCTTCAATATTCATCCCGGATGACAAACCGATCGAAAACCTGAAATATAAGCATGACAATACGATTAATTTTCTTCCAATTCAATCCAAATCTGACGTGTCTTTGTATGTAGAGGTGTATATGAGTATATATAGGTGTATATGTAGGTGTTGTATATAGATTATATATAGTGTTGTTTTGCGTTTTGTTTACCGTCGGGTTACGTGCATTTAGTCTGCCACCATAACGTGAGATGAAATCTTAAATTATTGTTTTGTAATTTATTCTGTTTGGCGAAACATTTCACAATAAAATTAATGGGAAGCGGCGATAAACGGATGCATATATGAAAATGAGCAATTTACCAATTTACCAGAAGGGGTGCGCGATTATCGATGGATTTGAGATTAAGAAAACATTCACGGTTGTTCATTTCTCATAGAAAGAAATATTTAGCTAGAATTTTTGGCGAGGATATGCGCAGGCGTACCAGTCACTTTCTGACAATAAATTCCATATCTTTCTTCATTCTGTCCTTCGTACTCGACTGTACATCGGATGAAATGTCCTGGTGGAACGTCAGACTTTCTGCCTTAGAAGCCGACACACCAGATATCGAATTATATAGCAAAAAAAGCCTATTAAGAGATATTGTGTGTTCATGCGTATATTTTCTGCATGATTATCGATACGCGTTTAGACACGGACCACCAATCTCTTCTTTTCGTGTACCTAATTGTTTTACAAAATCTCTCTTCTGATGTATATTTCATAATAAATCTCCTAATTAGAACTTAATTTAGTAATAATTTAATGATATCTTTAATAACGCGAAATAACGAAAAATATCACAACGGATCATCAAAATATATCAAAATATATCAAAATATATCAATGGGATCGAATATTCGCGATTTGAGAATTTTCAACAAAAAAATAAGTTACTATTAAATGAACGATTGACTTTGCACCGGTTGCAATTTGTCAGATGCGTTTTCTTATAGAAAAAGTGACATGCTCGAGGAGCTTTTCTGTCTTAAACTTGTGCAATCGCAGTGTTACCACTTATTAGAGTCCACGTGGGATCGCCGATTTTCCTTGTTCGAGTAAACAATTCATTAACATTCGAATTATTGTTCAAATTCGATTATTTGCGTAACATCACTTCTTGTAAAAATAGATTTGCTTTTTAGACAATATAACAAATATGTGCGACATGCATATTATTTCGCATCGGGAAATAATCAAATATTAATTTCGTAAGCGCTATTGAGAACATAATGAATTTTTATTGTTGAGTTTGCTTATCATTTAATTATGCAACAACTACATACAAACAGAAAACTTTCCACTAACTTTGTTCTCCTCCAAATTTATGTGGCCTCGCTTTCATAAATTTTTATATCATTATCCTGTAGAATATATAACTGTGAAGTAAGATATTGATGTGCTCATCAGCTGGAACGAAAAACATTTTCCTGTAATGTTGAAAATATATTACACTGAAAGGAGTCCTGATACGCAATAGAGTTCGTACCGTGCTAAAACCTTCCAGAGATGCCACAAACACTCCACCGATAGTCACGTAAAAGGACTTTGTGCCTCTTTGCAAGAGAAATAATATTATTTTCTGGATACGTAATGGTGCAGCGTACCACTGAGTGTTATACCTGCAAACAATGACTTATTATACACTTCATCATTTTAATTTGAGTCAAGACTTGAAAATAATCCTTGACATATACGTGCGTCATTTATTTTACGAAATGTTTTCTTTTGCTCTCCTCATATTAATATCTTTTTCAGTTTCTTAATATTACACATCTTGCGTTGTAAAATTCCTTTCATATATGTCGATAAAATATAAGTATGTTGCTTACACAGTAGCGAACAAGTGTTCATTGTGATTTATAACATCTTGCCCCATATTGTTGGAGATGAACATATATATGTATAAAGTATTTAAAAATATAAAGGGCGTCATTAGCTTCATATAATCGCATTCAGTTGTCAATTCACGAAAAATCTGAAACACGAATGCATCGTGTTTAATTTCTCACGTTCTCATCATGATTTTAATTTTGTGTACCGCCTCATGTCTTGTAAAGTTAATTTGATTTAATTAATTGGCATACTCTTTCGGTACGAAGAATAATTATTGTCACCTTCCGCCAAGCTTTGGTTGTATCCGAGGAGTGTCTATATTTAGACATTGCCGAGTACGGGTCGTTAAATACACACGAATATTTTTTGGCGCACTTATGCGCTACTGAACGTTCTGCTATGTCCAATCATGAACGCTTCACGGCTGGATTCTGCCGTACCGAAAGTGTTAATTTTCATATACGTACTCGATAAAGATTAAGACTTGTGGCAACTGTTCCGAACAGTATTAAAAAGAAGAATGTTAACTCATGTTTGAACATAAAAATCCTTAGAAATCTGTAAAAATACAAAAAAGAATTAGTGAATTAGAATATATTATACAGGATGTATCATTTTATCACGTAACATTCAATAACGGATCTAGATGAACTCTATAATATATTTGCAATATAATATATTTGATATACGTTCAAAAAAATTTCTTTTATAAAATAGTTTATATATAACCTCTGTGTATGTATTGTAAACTGTATCTATTTTCAGAACCTTCATATCTTTAATCCAACTTTTCAATACTGTATAAATATATTGAGAAATACAATAAACCTTAAAATTTTGTAATTATCCATTTACAAAATTAGATAAAAATATAATTTTCTAAAATTTTTTGTACACTTATAATCTTGAGAGAATCTGTCTATTTACTATTACTATTTAATTGGTTACAACTCTAAAACTATGAGCAGTAAAGAAGAATAGAAACCACAAATTTTTTCAATTTATCGTCAAGATAAGTCCTATGCAGTAATATATCCTAGACACACTTTCTATGCATCATCAAATATATACTAACTTCATAGCCTTTCGATGCATATCTATGGCATAAATTATCATCTTGTAAGCTGAATATTCATTTTGCATGTTATTTATTTTTATTGTGTTGATCTTCAGTGCCTGATTCATACGATAACTGCAAATAATTCAAATGTTGTAATTATACAGTAATCCAATCGTGACTTACAATGTATATCTGTTTAGCAATTGTTAAATGAATTCTCATCCTCTGAAGTAGAGAAATTATAGTATTATCAAATCGACTTGTGATATGACGAAATTAATCCTATCTATGACTCAGATTTTAATAATTGCCACGTGAATGTTCTCACCTGGCAATTTTAAGCATTCCACATACATATTGCAAGTACACTATGATAATAGTTCCTGTCGCTACTATTGCAGTCCCTCCAATACAAAAGACTGCGTTTGTATGCAGCAAAATCAAATAGAAATATTTTTCTTGATTACAAAAGTACTCTGCCCTTATTTGCAATAGGGAATATGAATGAGATTCGTTTGCAGACCATACGACGTTGAAAATTCGCGGCCAAAATGGAAGAAACATGAAAAGAAATATCCCGAACATGCTGACCACTAAAGGTTTGAAGAAATTGTGTAAAAATGACTTACAGCGTATACTGTTTTTAATAACAATTCCAAAGTGGCCTACGTAGTACTCTAAATTTCTTGGAGTAAAATCTCATTGAAAACACATGAAAAGTGAAAGAATTTGCACTCGAATCAATAGTGAAATCACTCCTACTTAAAACCAGAAGAGTAAACGTTTTACTAAAAGTGGATTCTGACTTTATATGAGCAAGTACTTCAATCGATTTGAGTAAATATATACGG
Organism: Odontomachus brunneus; assembly: GCF_010583005.1. Lineage (NCBI taxonomy): Eukaryota > Metazoa > Arthropoda > Insecta > Hymenoptera > Formicidae > Odontomachus > Odontomachus brunneus. Next base: position 534,110 of record NW_022639649.1, read on the forward strand.
TGGAACACAGTCACTTTTCAATCTTGAGTGAAAATATTCATTTAACAATTTAGGGCGCAGAATTCACTCTATAAAAGTAAATAACTCGAATTCGAATGACTGTACTGTCATTCTACTTTTTGAGTAAAATTTCAGTCCAAGATATTTAGAAAGTAAACTAATAGCGGTGAAACCTCTTACACGTGAGTACGTAGGTATAACGTTTCGCGATGGTTCCATACTTTTCTATAATAGCGACTTCGCTCTCGTCTTTCAGTTCGTTGTAAGTATGCTGAATTATTTCCAATAAATTCCTAACCTGTTGTTGCAGCGATTTGTTATATTTTCATAAAGTTCGACAAAAACTGTTATTTAAGGAGGATTGCTGTATGCAACGCTCCCGAACGCGAGTGTGGAAATCTGTAAACTGTTTACTTACAGTATCTGTTAGAAAACTGAACGCGCTATATTTTATCGTGAATATAACGAAGAAAAATACTACGGAAAAGACTTCGATGATGAGCTGTGGCGTGTATTGCGATGTCACAAGTGTTGCGAGCTAAAATGTTAAAGCATTCACATCGCGAAAATGATTTTTATATTTTTATAACAAGTAAATTAATCTCACACATTAATTATTAACTGTTTTTTATGTATAATAATAGAAAGACAGATAGATAGTATAAAATTGTTTGTTATAATTACATTAAAACATTAAAATTACAATAAAACTATGATTTCTCAATTATTGTTATAAGTTACTTTGATGTAAGATGTAATTATACTTAAATGTATTTGTATTCCAATAATTGTTACAAACAACAAAGATAACATAGATCTTATTAGTTATAGAACAATTCCAAGAATTACATAAACGTCCAAAGGACTAAACGTACCTGACATGCAATAGAAGTTAGCAAGATACTGTAGAAAAAAATGAATTGGAGACGAACAAATATAGATTGCTCGAAAGGCCATAAGCCAACTGAGAGCAAGAGAACTCGATTGAGTTCGAGTTGTAGCGACTTCACACAGATCATGTCTGCCCGAGTGTCGAGTTACGTTTGACCGCGAAGAAGTAGCCAAGGCTCCGTTCATCCCCCCTTTTTTACCTCTTATATACTATCGATTTATCATTTTGTAACTTGTCCTCTTTGGGGAAACATTTCGCGTAAAATTAACGCGAAGCGGTGGTGAACGTACGTGTATATATGAATATACGTAATTTACCAATTTACTCCTCCCGGAAGGGGTGCGCGATTAGCGATCGATTTGACTTTCTCGGCTGTTCGTCTCTCATGGAAAAAAATATTTTACTTAGCTAGAATTCTTGGCGAGAAGATACGCAGGCGTACCAGTCATTATCCGACAATAAGTATCCGTATCTTTCTTCATTCTACCCTTCGTACTCGACGGTAAATTACATTCGATCCTATGGTGGAGCGCCAGACCTCCTGTCTTATAAACCGACATACTTTAAAATACACAACATCGTCTTTTACGGTAAACATCTTTATTTTTATTCTACTTTTTATTTTACTAGCAAAGTTTCCTATCACTAAATACCATTTTATTTTAAACAACTGGTATATTTCATAGACTCAATCTTAACAAACGCAGTGTAATGTTGGAATTATTATGACCTAACGTGTTTATTATTTATATTTAAAGATATAAGATAGATTATCTAATTATATTTAAGGATAGTGCTATTTCGTAATGTTCAATTCATGTAATATTAGGAGAAATATAGAAGTGATAAATCTTTGGGGGTTGATGAAATCTCGATTATTATTGTTGGATCTCATTTAATCATGGACTAACTAAATCGAAGTGTTTTATCACTTCGAATCTTTAATATATATTGCAGTAATATTATTATACACGTTTTACAGCATCAATTTATAGATTTGTACTTTATTGTCTCATGGAATAAATAACTGTGAAGTAAGATATCGATGTACTCGCCATCTGTAATGAAGAGGACGGCTTCTTTTGAGTTGCACAATATATCAAATTGCTTTCTGTGTCGTAAAATGTTTACCATGGCGAAGTTCTCCAGAGATCCCATAAGCAGCCCAACAATATTCATGTTGAAAGTTTTAGTGCCTTTTTGGAGCAAAAATAATATTGTTCTCTGTACGTATAAGGGAGCTGTATACCATTGAACGTTGTACCTACGAAAGAATAACTGAGCCTGATCGACTATTTTCGGAAGTCAAGATTCTGAAATAACTTTTAACATCTGCATGTACACACACGCAGATGTAATAACGTTTCTTACACAGTAACAAACAAGAAATCGTTGTGGTCCTTAACTTGTTGCGCGGTATAGTTGGCTAAAAACATCAATATATAGGCAACAGTTAAAAACATAGTAGACGTTATTAATTTTTCAATATTCATCCCGGATGTTAATTCGTCGAAAACCTGAGATACAAGCATGACAGTACGATTAATTTTCTTCCAATCCAATCCAGATCTGTCGTGTCTCTGTATGTAGAGATGTATATAATGTTGTATATAAATTATAGTATTGTTTTGCGTTTTGTTTAACGTCGGTTTACGTGCATTTATTCTGCCACCATAACGTGAGATAAAATCTTAAATTATTGTTTCTAATAAATCTACACAATATTTTCATAATTTTACATTATCTCTTCTCTGCCCCTTTCTATCTATAGAGCGGATTCATAAGAATATCTTTTAACGTCATCAAATAAATAAAACTGTCACCTTGCGCGCGCGCACGCACGCTCATACACACACATACACACATATATAGAATTCACGTGATAGTCAACGTGGTTCAGTAGCGAAAGACAATACTTACTCGATAAAGATTGAGGCTTAAGGTTATCACTGTGCTGGACATAAGAAAGAAGTAGAAAATCTCGATTTTAGATAAGAAATGCTTTACAAACCTTTAAAAATGAGAAGGTATTATTACTATTTTTCAAATTACATCCGTGTAAGATATATAACTGTGTGATTATTCACTTCGGGGATGGATACCAACGTCAAAGCTTTGCGATGCATATCTATGGCGCAAATAATCCTTCCGTACATCAAGTTTGCCTGTACATCCTTACTTATATTGCTTATTTTTAAAGTTTTGTCCTTTATGATCTGCTCCACACGGTAACTGCAAACAACTAGCTTTGCTGTAATTATACAATAATTCAGTCACGTTGCGAAGGATTTTATGTCTCAAATGTTGAAGTAAAAGTCTCGCGGTTTGGTTCGAGACGATTCGATTGTTCTTACGATTTCACGAGCAAAATTATTTTCTCACCAGGCGACTTGAAACATCCCGCAAGCATATTGCCAATACGTAATGGTCATCGTTCCTGTCGCCAGTAACGCCAGTAAGCCTATACAAAATGCTATGTTTATATGCAGTAGAATCAAGTAGAAGTACTTTTCTTGACTGACGAAGTACTCCGTAGTGATCTGCAGCGAGACATGCGATCGAGATTCGTTCATAGGCAACACGGTCCTACCGAGAAATATCGGCCAAAATGGGAGAAGCACAATGGGTGAAACTCCGCATATAGAAAGTACTGAAGGATAATTTAAGAAAGATATTATAAAACCATAACTTCTTTTAAGACCTTGAGTAGAAATCCCATAGTCCTGATCGAGTTGAATCGAAATATTTAACAGAAGATCAACGATAATAACGGGGAATATTTGAACGGAGGATGATTGAGCTCTTTTTGTTTATTTTCCAATAAAGATTGAATTTTGCCAAAAAAAAGCTAAAAACTTTCTACTGTCACTAGTATAAACCAGACAATTGATTGGGATCAACCTAATCAGGACTATACGATAAATTTCTAGTTGGGATACGCTGATATTCTCAATATAAAGATAACGAGTGATTGTCTTACGCATAAGCACGTAGGTATAACGTCTTGCCTTAGTTCCATATTTTCTTAAAATCGCGACTTCGTCATTGTCCCTCAGCTCGCAATAGATATGCTGGAGATCCTCCAGTAGATACTTCACCTGCCGTTTCAATGATTTTTTATGCCGTTTGTCTTGACGAGATTTGACAAAGTCTGTCGTATAACGAACAGTGCTTTACACGCGAGTTGTGTTTCCCGAGCAAAAGTGAAAATCTGCGCAAATCCGTGCTTACTCACGGTGTCCATGTTAAAGCTGAATGTGTTGTACTTGATCATGAGAGTAATGAAAAAGAATACTGCGGAGAGAACCTCGATGACGAACTGCGAATTACATTCCGTAGTCACGAACGTTGTAAACTGTGGTGAAAAAGAGATTTCGCGTCAGAAAAATAAGTTGCGGTTCTTTGGATCATGGTATCTTTGGAACATATATCTAGGTTTTCTCCTCTACTATCGAAATGATTCTCACGCAATCATATCTAAACGTGCGCATGCTTGAACAAACGATCGTTACGAGCAACAATGTACAACAGTTTACTAATTATGCAATTAATATCTGGGAAAATTGACATACCTGAAATATAATACAGGTCACTAAGATGCCGTAGAACAAAATCACTTGCGCTCGAGTGAATTTGGATTGCTTATATGGCCACAGTCCGACTGCCAACAAGAGAACCCGATTGAGATCGAGTTGCAGCGACTTCACGCAGACCATCTCTTCTCGAGTACCGGGATGCGTCTGATCGCCAGGAGTTCACCGAGGCTTCGTTCATCCCCTCTTTTCCACCGATCGATACAACATTCTTTTTACCGTAATTTTACCGCAATTTCCACAATTTTACTATAGAATTGCATTGAGAAAGTGCCACACAGTGAGGTGCCCGAATATTTGCAATTTAATAATTTTCTCTCTCGAAAGAGCTCTATTCTTTACAAATCACCGGAGCAGTTTCGCATTGAAAAAAATACAACCGGTGCTTATTTCCCGCGAAAACAAAAAATACCTGCGGCTGTAATAAAAGTGCCGCGTATTTATCGAGTATTTGTCGTTTTTCAGAGCTGCGATCACTTTAACGCCTACAGGCACACGTTACATTTCTCTCCTAAGAGGAAACATCCCTCGCTAAGTACTATTTACATAGCACCAAAGTCAATTTTGTTATTACTAAAATATTGCTGTAATAAATTAATTTTTTTACGTGAAAATAATATTGAATAATTATTCAGAATAATTATTTCAGGAGCGTCTAAATAACTATTCAATATTATAGTAATTTTCTCTATTGAAAAATAGGATGTTAACGCTACTAAAATGTTAGCTTAAGATGATAAGATAATTATACTTTAATAGATATTGAAATAATATTAATTTGATCACACAATACGACTCTAACCTTATATTAATGTTCATATTTAAGGTCGATTAAATTATTCTACGATGCACTTTTTTGTGTAAGTAAGTGGGAAATCCACCGTTGCTTTATCACTAATTGCAATTCTAACAGCTTTATCTCTGCGTAGAATACAAAACGGTGAAGTAGGATATCGACGTGTTCGCCAACTGCAAAAGAGATCTCGTTCGAGACGCGCGCGACTTGATGTCCTATTCTGGACGCATAGTACACATTAAGTCCTTCTAATTTTAAGGTTTGATTTTTTGTACGAACGTCGTATCAGCTTGAGTATAAAAAATAATATATTTAGCATTCGATACGCTTCAAATCTAAATGTGTTATTTTTACACTCATAAACGTGTAATTTGGTTAAAACTCTTTCTGCATGTTTCTTACAGTTTTAAATCATTAATATCATTTAATATGTTTGAGACATGTAAATTATAATTTAATACGTTCAAATGACGTGTTAAATGACGTGACTTACAAGTAAATCTAAAAGGTACATACCCAAAAGGTACATTCCGATCTTGACACAAATGTAGAAGTACAAAAAATATTTAGGTCATATTTTTTCATTTTGGCTTACCTTGAGCTTCACGGGCAGTTTATGGCTTTTTAATTTTCTCACTCTTATCATCAACAAGTGTAACAAAAATATATAAGAAATAAAATTGAATACAAGATATAATTAAATAATTTTAACAAAATCGGCATAGTTGAGACATAAACCATTCTAAATTTCTCTAGCCGAGATTCCAACCGAAATATTTTAAATCTGTGCTAAATTAATAGAAAATGGTCCGAATCTTGGCCAAATCGAGAAATTATTTGTATAAATAATTTTTTTCAACTTTTCATATGTTTTGTTTAATCATTTTATTATTTATACAAATAATTTTTCACATTTGACCTTATATTCATAATCAGCAAACCAAAAACACCTATATCTTATATTCAGTTTTATTTCTTACTAGAACAATATATGCGCGCGCTACGCGCGCGCCATATAGTTAATAAAAAACGTAAAATAAAAATAAAATAAAAATTAAATTAAATTAAAATTTATTTTAATTAATTAATAATTATAGGGAGAGACAGGGAGAGACGGAGAGAGACGGGGAGAGACGGGGAGAGACGAGGAGAGACGCGGAGAAATGGGGAGAGGCAGGGAGGGACAGGGAAAGACAGGGAAAGAGGGAGAGACAAGGAAAGATAGAGTGATACGGGGAAGGACGGGGAGAGACAGGGAAAGACAGGGAGAGACAAGGAGAGAGACAGTGAGAGATAGGGAAAGACAGAGAGAGAGACAGGGAGAGACAGAGAAAGACAGGGAAAGACAGGGAGAGACAGGGAGAGGCAGGAAGAGGCAGGAGAGGCAGGAGAGACAGGAAGAGACACAAAGCAAGCCGCAGCCCACATGAAATGAGCTAAGCGAGAAAACCAATCAGTATCGCGGAAAAGCGGCAACAATTAAATCTGTTACATGCCTTTTTTTAGAGAACATACATTTTTGTTGCACTTGTTGATGATAGGAGTGAGAATATTAAAAAGCTATCAACTACTCGCGAAATTCAAAGTGGGTCAAAATGAAAAAATATGACCTAAATATTTTGTATACTTCTACATTTGTGCCAAATTAGAAAGAAATGGAAGTGTAACGTTTGGGTAGGTTTACTTGTTAGTACAGTGAAAAACATGTAAAAGGAGATTCAAGCAAAGTTATACATTTTGATGGTAGTGTGCGCGTCCAAAATAAGGACCCTGCTAAGACGCACAATTCCCTTACCGCGGCGAAGCATTTCATGGATCCATTGAAAAAACCACCTACGCTCAAAGTGAAATCCTTGGTACCTCTTTGCAGAAGGAACACTATCAATTTCTGCACGTGCAAAGGCGCTTCATACCATGGAACGTTGTACCTGCGAATCAGCGATTAGGCAGCGAACGGAAATAACTTGAGAAAAGTGGAGAAACTGTGAGCCGAACACTTTTGACATATATACATTTCACGAAAGCTGTTAATTTCCGCGTTTGACGTAATTATTTTCCAAGTAGC
>NW_022639649.1:541465-541728 GCF_010583005.1 Odontomachus brunneus
AAGACAGAGAGAGAGACAGGGAGAGACAGAGAAAGACAGGGAAAGACAGGGAGAGACAGGGAGAGGCAGGAAGAGGCAGGAGAGGCAGGAGAGACAGGAAGAGACACAAAGCAAGCCGCAGCCCACATGAAATGAGCTAAGCGAGAAAACCAATCAGTATCGCGGAAAAGCGGCAACAATTAAATCTGTTACATGCCTTTTTTTAGAGAACATACATTTTTGTTGCACTTGTTGATGATAGGAGTGAGAATATTAAAAAGCTA
>NW_022639649.1:541771-571004 GCF_010583005.1 Odontomachus brunneus
CCGATCACCCCGGCCATTATTAAAAAGCCGAACGCCACCTCAAACCTCGGCATTAGAAATTTGGATAACCTTTAAGTGCAAGCGAATTTTTCATTATACATGACACGCCATATTAATGCGTCATCCGTTAAATACGAACTTCATAGCTTCGCGATGGATATCCACGGCCCTAATTATTCCGTCGGAAATCAGATTTTTGCTGTTCAAACTGACATTCCGCAGCGCGTCGGTACTCATTGCGTGTTCGATACGATAACTACAAGTAATTTTTATAAAAAATCTGTTTAAGATTTGTTTAAGCTAAGGTTAACATATAATTAATTTTGTTAGGCAGGTATCTCGATTAAAAATAAAAAAAAAAACGTGTTCTCAGTTATCAGTAAAAAACTAATTATCAATAGTTATTCTGTCATTCCCATTTTCTTACCAGGCAACTGTGAACATTCCGCAAACGCATTCCTGACACGAGACGAGCACCGATAGCGTCGCCGGTACTGTGATACCGCCTATGAAAATGGCTGTGTTTATGTGCAAGAGGATTAAATAGAAATATTTTTGCTGATCCACGAAATACTCCATTGGAAAAACTATGACATGAGGTCTGGACTCGTTTCGCGGTTGAACAATATCAAGAATGCTCGACCAACACTGGATCGAAATAAAACTAAATTCACCACAAACGAAGGATGCTGAAAAAGAAAAATATACAAACTCTAGACGATTATTTTTATATTACAATATACATTGACTCAAATTTGAGATACACGAAAAGAATTTTATAATAAAATAGTAAGGAATTTATATAAAAAAAAATTATAATTTTTTCTCCATGTAGTTTATGTGTGAACTTTACAAGTTCCGTGAAGGTTTCCACGAGCGGAAAGTATGATTCACGTTGTGACGAAGGCCTCGACATTTCTTAAACTCTGACCTGTAAGCAAAATAGTGTAACGTCTCGAGATAAGCCCGTATTTTTGCATGATGGCAATCTCATTCTTGTCTTTCAGCTCGCCACATGTGCGTTGAAGTTGCTCCATTAACTTCTTGATCTACAGTTTCAATAATTTCTTTTATTAAAAAATTTTATTTCTGAAAACAAATTCATCAAAACTACTTATATAGACAAACAGGATAAAAAAAATTAACTTACAGATACGGTATTCATCCAGAACGCGCTGTATTTGATCATGATATTTATAAATATGAACACGGAAGCGAGAACTTTGACGATTAACTCCAAAGTGCATTCCGCGGTCATAAATGTTGTAAACTGCAAATAACAATTTTGTCGAGAAAATCGCGCTAAAAGATCCCTATTCTCCATTGATAAATTAGAAATCGTGAAACATTATTCAATAATTGTTTAATAGATCGCATATCAATACTTATTGTCTATTAATAGTCTTCCTATAGTCGCGGTGTGAAAATCGTAACGTAACATTAATAAATGCGAATACTTATATTTTGTAAATTTAGCAAAGTAAACTCTTAATCGTTGGCTCTTATTCGTAATGCGGTAATTTGTCACATAATAATATTGCTTCAACAGTGCGCCGTACGTGAAACACGATGACGGTTGATAGAATACCGAATAAGAGAGCATATCGAAGTTGATCGAGTCTTGTTTGCCGGCTTGGCCACAAACCGATAGCTTCCAGAAGATCTTTGCTGAATCTAAAGTATATAGCTTCTACGTTGATCATTTCTCCGCTACTTTCGACGAACGTTTAAGCCGCTCGAAGAAGTCGACGACGGTGTATGCCTCCCTTCTTACTTTTCCCTCATTTTGTCTCATTTTCTTTCATTACTCATTGTGTCTCACTTATAGCGCGAAATTGATCTGATATTGCCTAAATTAATGTAAATATATCGCGCGAAACACTATCGTGTGGGCTCGACAGTCGCATTTCACTCACGTCATTTGAAAGAGAGAGACGATTAGGCGATCGATTTGCCAGAGAGAATAATTCTCCCAGATGGTATTTTCCCATAAAAAAAAGCACCCTTGAGGACACTTGTTGCGCCAGAACCGCGCAAGCGTATTCGACGCTTCTCGATGTCGCTATTTCCAGTGTTAGATTACGGTATGAGCATTCATACGTTACGTTTGATCTTCAGGCGATAGTTTGTCTCGCTCAGTTCTCGTTGCTCATGTCTTTTAAATAATATATCTATCGACATGTATTGAAAGAGATGCAATGTTACTTAGAATATATTTGTGAGGTAATTTGTGTTCCTCAGAAAGCGCACTGCTATACAATCCCGTCTTTTTCTCAATTTTAACGTGTCATTGGTCAGAGTGTTAATAAGTATGGGGAAAGGATGCAATGCTAGCTGTTATTTTTTGTAAATATACTTATGTTTTCTAAAAACTCCATTGCATTTGGTGTAAATGCGGAGATGTACCGGTGCTTATTTTCCGCGAAAACAAAAAATACCTACGGCTGTAATAAAAGTGCCGCGTATTTACCGAGTATTTGTCGTTTTTCAGAGCTGCGATCACTTTAACGCCCACAGGCACACATTACATTTCTCTCCTGAGAAGAAACATCCCTCGCTAAGTACTATTTACATAGCACCAAAGTCAATTTTGTTATTACTAAAATATTGCTGTAATAAATTAATTTTTTAACGTGGAAATAATATTGAATAATTATTCAGTTTCAGGAGCGTCTAAATAACTACTCAATATTATAGTAATTTTCTCTATTGAAAAATAGGATGTTAACTCTACTAAAATGTTAGCTTAAGATGATAAGATAATTATATTTTAATAGATATTGAAATAATATTAATTTGATCATACAATACGACTCTAACCTTATATTAATATTCATATTTAAGATCGATTAAATTATTCTACGATGCACTTTTTTGTATAAGCAAGTGGGAAATCCACCGTTGCTTTATCACTAATTGCAACTCTAACAGCTTTATCTCTGCGTAGAATACAAAACGGTGAAGTAGGATATTGACGTGTTCGCCAACTGCAAAAGAGATCTCGTTCGAGACGCGCGCGACTTGATGTCCTATTCTGGACGCATAGTGCACATTAGTATATCCTTCTAATTTCAAGGTTTGGTTTTTTGTACAAACGTCGTATCAGCTTGAGTATAAAAAATAATATATTTAGCATTCGATACGCTTCAAATCTAAATGTGTTATTTTTACACTCATAAGCGTGTAATTTGGTTAAAACTCTTTCTGCATGTTTCTTACAATTTTAAATCATTAATGTCATTTAATACGTTTGAGACATGTAAATTATAATTTAATACGTTTAAATGACGTGTTAAATGACGTGACTTACAAGTAAACCTAAAAGGTACATACCCAAAAGGTACATTCCGATCTTGACACAAATGTAGAAGTACAAAAAATATTTAGATCATATTTTTTCATTTTGACTTACCTTGAACTTCACGGGCAGTTTATGGCTTTTTAATTTTCTCACTCTTATCGTCAACAAGTGCGACAAAAATGTATAAGAAATAAAATTGAATACAAGATATTATTAAATAATTTTACAAAATCGGTATATAATAGATATAATTAAATAATTTTAACAAAATCGGCATAGTTGAGACATAAACCATTCTAAATTTGTCTAGCCGAGATTCCAACCGAAATATTTTAAATCTGTGCTAAATTAATAGAAAATGGTCCGAATCTTGGCCAAATCGAGAAATTATTTGTATAAATAATTTTTTTCAACTTTTCATATGTTTTGTTTAATCATTTTATTATTTATACAAATAATTTTTCACATTTGACCTTATATTCATAATCAGCAAACCACAAACACCTATATCTTATATTCAGTTTTATTTCTTACTAGAACAATACATGCGCGCGCTACGCGCGCGCCATGTAGTTAATAAAAAACGTAAAATAAAAATAAAATAAAAATTAAATTAAATTAAAATTTATTTTAATTAATTAATAATTATAGGGAGAGACAGGGAGAGACGGAGAGAGACGGGGAGAGACGGGGAGAGACGAGGAGTGACGCGGAGAAACGGGGAGAGGCAGGGAGGGACAGGGAAAGACAGGGAAAGAGGGAGAGACAAGGAAAGATAGAGTGATACGGGGAAGGACAGGGAGAAACAGGGAAAGACAGGGAGAGACAAGGAGAGAGACAGTGAGAGATAGGGAAAGACAGAGAGAGAGACAGGGAGAGACAGAGAAAGACAGGGAAAGACAGGGAGAGACAGGGAGAGGCAGGAAGAGGCAGGAGAGGCAGGAGAGACAGGAAGAGACACAAAGCAAGCCGCAGCCCACATGAAATGAGCTAAGCGAGAAAACCAATCAGTATCGCGGAAAAGCGGCAACAATTAAATCTGTTACATGCCTTTTTTTAGAGAACATACATTTTTGTTGCACTTGTTGATGATAGGAGTGAGAATATTAAAAAGCTATCAACTACTCGCGAAATTCAAAGTGGGTCAAAATGAAAAAATATGACCTAAATATTTTGTATACTTCTACATTTGTGCCAAATTAGAAAGAAATGGAAGTGTAACGTTTGGGTAGGTTTACTTGTTAGTACAGTGAAAAACATGTAAAAGGAGATTCAAGCAAAGTTATACATTTTGATGGTAGTGTGCGCGTCCAAAATAAGGACCCTGCTAAGACGCACAATTCCCTTACCGCGGCGAAGCATTTCATGGATCCATTGAAAAAACCACCTACGCTCAAAGTGAAATCCTTGGTACCTCTTTGCAGAAGGAACACTATCAATTTCTGCACGTGCAAAGGCGCTTCATACCATGGAACGTTGTACCTGCGAATCAGCGATTAGGCAGCGAACGGAAATAACTTGAGAAAAGTGGAGAAACTGTGAGCCGAACACTTTTGACATATATACATTTCACGAAAGCTGTTAATTTCCGCGTTTGACGTAATTATTTTCCAAGTAGCTGCTCACTTATAAATATCGCTATCTGACGAAAATGTGTCTTACACGGTAGTAAATATCTGACTGTTGTGGTCCGTAAGATCCTGCCCAATGTAGTTAGCTATGAACATGTATAGAATAATGAGGAATATGCACCCAGTAGGTAAAAACAGTTCCCCGATATTAAACTCGGAGCACAAGACCTGAAAGACCTAGCAAGTGTGAATTACACGTTAAAAGTACGCGGAGATCTGTTAACTTTGGTGTAGAGTTGTAAAAATATCTATAGTTTTTTTTCTCAGTTTAATAATTGATCTGAACAAATAGGCTTCAATTCAATTAATTGCGATGATTGATCCAAGTAAAAACAATCAAAAAGTGTTTAATTGATGATTGATATGAGCGGAGAGAATCAAAGATTCTTCAATTAACAATTGAATTTAACAAATTTAATGATAGACTGTTTAATCAACGATTTAATTTAGCAAATTTAATTAAAAGTCGTTCAATTGAATTCGTTTAAATCAGCCGCCAATCGAATAGTCTTCGATTGATTTTGTCCAAATCAATTGTCAATTGAATTGGACTTCTAATTCCAAATCCAGTTGACGGACTCCAATTGAATTGGTTTATATTAATCGTCAGTTAAATACGATAATTACGTATCCCAGCATAAAAATAAAGCATTATTACTATTATTATTAAAGAAACATCGTGTAAAATTGTGCGAAAAAGCACATTCAAAAATATGAGCCGAAACTTACGCGGAACAGATTAAGCGTCAAACCGATCACCCCGGCCATTATTAAAAAGCCGAACGCCACCTCAAACCTCGACATTAGAAATTTGGATAACCTTTAAGTGCAAGCGAATTTTTCATTATACATGACACGCCATATTAATACGTCATCCGTTAAATACGAACTTCATAGCTTCGCGATGGATATCCACGGCCCTAATTATTCCGTGGGAAATCAGATTTTTGCTGTTCAAACTGACATTCCGCAGCGCGTCGGTACTCATTGCGTGTTCGATACGATAACTACAAGTAATTTTTATAAAAAATCTGTTTAAGATTTGTTTAAGCTAAGGTTAACATATAATTAATTTTGTTAGGCAGGTATCTCGATTAAAAATAAAAAAAAAAACGTGTTCTCAGTTATCAGTAAAAAACTAATTATCAATAGTTATTCTGTCATTCCCATTTTCTTACCAGGCAACTGTGAACATTCCGCAAACGCATTCCTGACACGAGACGAGCACCGATAGCGTCGCCAGTACTGTGATACCGCCTATGAAAATGGCTGTGTTTATGTGCAAGAGGATTAAATAGAAATATTTTTGCTGATCCACGAAATACTCCATTGGAAAAACTATGACATGAGGTCTGGACTCGTTTCGCGGTTGAACAATATCAAGAATGCTCGACCAACACTGGATCGAAATAAAACTAAATTCACCACAAACGAAGGATGCTGAAAAAGAAAAATATACAAACTCTAGACGATTATTTTTATATTACAATATACATTGACTCAAATTTGAGATACACGAAAAGAATTTTATAATAAAATAGTAAGGAATTTATATAAAAAAAAATTATAATTTTTTCTCCATGTAGTTTATGTGTGAACTTTACAAGTTCCGTGAAGGTTTCCACGAGCGGAAAGTATGATTCACGTTGTGACGAAGGCCTCGACATTTCTTAAACTCTGACCTGTAAGCGAAATAGTGTAACGTCTCGAGATAAGCCCGTATTTTTGCATGATGGCAATCTCATTCTTGTCTTTCAGCTCGCCACATGTGCGTTGAAGTTGCTCCATTAACTTCTTGATCTACAGTTTCAATAATTTCTTTTATTAAAAAATTTTATTTCTGAAAACAAATTCATCAAAACTACTTATATAGACAAACAGGATAAAAAAAATTAACTTACAGATACGGTATTCATCCAGAACGCGCTGTATTTGATCATGATATTTATAAATATGAACACGGAAGCGAGAACTTTGACGATTAACTCCAAAGTGCATTCCGCGGTCATAAATGTTGTAAACTGCAAATAACAATTTTGTCGAGAAAATCGCGCTAAAAGATCCCTATTCTCCATTGATAAATTAGAAATCGTGAAACATTATTCAATAATTGTTTAATAGATCGCATATCAATACTTATTGTCTATTAATAGTCTTCCTATAGTCGCGGTGTGAAAATCGTAACGTAACATTAATAAATGCGAATACTTATATTTTGTAAATTTAGCAAAGTAAACTCTTAATCGTTGGCTCTTAATCGTAATGCGGTAATTTGTCACATAATAATATTGCTTCAGCAGTGCGCCGTACGTGAAACACGATGACGGTTGATAGAATACCGAATAAGAGAGCATATCGAAGTTGATCGAGTCTTGTTTGCCGGCTTGGCCACAAACCGATAGCTTCCAGAAGATCTTTGCTGAATCTAAAGTATATAGCTTCTACGTTGATCATTTCTCCGCTACTTTCGACGAACGTTTAAGCCGCTCGAAGAAGTCGACGACGGTGTATGCCTCCCTTCTTACTTTTCATTCATTTTGTCTCATTTTCTTTCATTACTCATTGTGTCTCACTTATAGCGCGAAATTGATCTGATATTGCCTAAATTAATGTAAATATATCGCGCGAAACACTACCGTGTGGGCTCGACAGTCGCATTTCACTCACGTCATTTGAAAGAGAGAGACGATTAGGCGATCGATTTGCCAGAGAGAATAATTCTCCCAGATGGTATATTCCCATAAAAAAAAGCACCCTTGAGGACACTTGTTGCGCCAGGACCGCGCAAGCGTATTCGACGCTTCTCGATGTCGCTATTTCCAGTATTACATTACGGTATGAGCATTCATACGTTACGTTTGATCTTCAGGCGATAGCTTGTCTCGCCCAGTTCTCGTTGCTCATGTCTTTTAAATAATATATCTATCGACATGTATTGAAAGAGATGCAATGTTACTTAGAATATATTTGTGAGGTAATTTGTGTTCCTCAGAAAGCGCACTGCTATACAATCCCGTCTTTTTCTCAATTTTAACGTGTCATTGGTCAGAATGTTAATAAGTATGGGGAAAGGATGCAATGCTAGCTGTTATTTTTTGTAAATATACTTATGTTTTCTAAAAACTCCATTGCATTTGGTATAAATGCGGAAATGTACAGATACGTTTAAACAATCGTGAAGTACCTTATTTTTGCGTGGTGTAGAGTACGGTGAAATACGATATCGATGTGTTTGCCAGCTGTGAAAGAGAAGTTGTTCGGCTGAAAACGCTACAGATATTTAAGCGATTTCTCTATGATAAACGATAGAATTTCTTACCGAGGCAAAACACTCTAATGATACGTGGATCAGTTTACCAATGTTCAGCGTGAAATCTTTCGTACCTCGTTGCAATAGAAACAGTATCAGTTTTTGCACGGTCACTGGTGTTTTGTACCAGTGAACGTTGTACCTGCGAATTATTAGCTAGACAAGATAAATTGGTAACTCGAGATCTGTAAGAAGACGAGAAGCTAAGTAATTATTAACGACTGATTTTTGAGAGAGCTACGTTACTTTTGCCTCCAATTTATTTGAATAAATATTTCAAGTAAGTTAATTGACGATTAATTCGAGCGATAATTAACGATAATTAATTAATTAATTAT
Source organism: Odontomachus brunneus (assembly GCF_010583005.1). NCBI lineage: Eukaryota > Metazoa > Arthropoda > Insecta > Hymenoptera > Formicidae > Odontomachus > Odontomachus brunneus. The sequence goes on from NW_022639649.1 coordinate 550,352, forward strand.
CAATTAATTGCTCACAATTCTGAATATAGAATATCTCTAAAAAGATGCTGGATGCCGACATAATGCAGTCTCGTAGTTTGCTATTTGTTTTTCTATTTGTCTGCATAGAATTACAAATACTTCTAGAGAGTGAAAATAGTAATGTCAATACATGAAATATTGTATTGAAAGCAAAAAAATTTGTTTATTTATAAAATCGTTTTTTTAAACTGCATTATGTTTACCATCTCCTTAAGAAGCATTTGTTATCTTATGATTGATATCATCAAATTCTCCATGAATCTGTCTCTTACGCTGTAATAAACACTCTTCTATTGTGATCTGTAAGATCCTGCCCAATATAGTTGGCTAAGAATATGTACATAGCGATTATAGCTGCATATCCAACGGACAACATCAGTTCCTTTATATTACGACAATTCGATGACGCAATCGAAAAGATCTGTGTGACATAAACACATTACATTTCTCATATATTGCCTCGATTTATTGTGATTCTACACTTTTAGTAGATTAATACTGCAATTCTAAACAAAATCGTAAAACTCGTAACTTGTTCTCGTAAGACTTGTAAGAACTTATAGAACGAATGGATCTGCAATTCTATGCGGACCGTATAATTACTCGTAAATATATACGATTTTTTTTGTTTTTTCATAAGCTGCGATTTTACGATTTACTCGTATATTTGCTTAGAATTGCAACATAAAACTCTCAAATGTCTCGCTTAACATGTTGCTATTTAGAATTTACCTGAAAATATACGACCGTGGACAGAAAGATTGTCCCTAATTTTTGGAGAGAATTTGCATATAAACTCTCTGTCTTTTTCAATAGGAAAATTCCGTTTTTGAACAGAAAATTATCTCACTAAATAATACGGATGAGTTTGCAGACTCCTCCCGAAAATTATGGACAGTTTTTTCGTCTACGACCGTATTAAAGAACGAAAGACGAAGACTCACGCGAAAAAGGTTGAGACTGAAACTGCTTATTCCGAACAATATCGTTGTGCCTAACATCACCTCAAATTTAGTCACCAGAAATTGGGAGAATCTTTAAGAATGAAAGAACTTTTCACTATTACATGTCATGAGTGCAATACTATACTATACTATAAGTAAATACCAACTTCATAGCTCTCCGATGAACTTTTACAGCTTTAGTGATCCTCAAAAAAGTCAGATTTCTGCCTCTCGGTGTGACTTGGTTGGTGCTTATCGCATGTTTGATACGGTAACTGCAAGTAGTCTGTCATTATTACATAGTTGTGTCGTTGAATGTATCTTTGTCTTCACGAAAAGAAAAACTATCACTTGGTCTGAAATAGCAAATTCTAATAAAAATTTCGTTTATTACGTTATGATGTAAGAAATATTCTTGATTTAAATTTATTTTTAATTTATTTTGTTTGCGATAATCTCCTCTGAAATCTCTGTACTTACTTTCTTACCTGGCGACCATGAACAGTCCGCAGACGCACTTTTGACACGCGATGAATAACGTTCCTGTTGCTAGCATTGTGGTAATGCCTATACAAACAGCTGCGTTTGAGTGCAGCATTATTAAGTAGAAGTATCTGTGGTGATCCACAAAATATTCCATCGGGAACAGCGAAATGCGTGACCTGAATTCATTTCTTGGTTGAACGAAGTCGAGTATGCTCGACCAAAATTGAATCAAGATAAGAGCAATTTCGCCGAAAATAGCGGATGCTAAAAATGAAAAAACACAATTTACTTTGCATGATTCGTATGCTCCTCTAACTTTTTAAAAACAATCGCTTAAGAATTGATTAATTAATTCTGTGTGTAGAGAAAAGGGAAACGAATATACTAATACTATTGTAACAATAATGATCATAGTTATTCTGAGTAATTGTAATTAATAACGGACGTAGTATGACTTCATTTTACTTGTGAGCCAAACTGTATAACGTTTTGAAATGTTTCCATATTTTTTGATAATAGCAAGTTCGTTCTCATCCTTTATCTTGCCGCATATGTGTTGGAGTTCTTCCAATACAATCTTGACCTGTAGTTTCAACAACTTATTATACTAAGTATTATTATACACAGGGTGATTCTGTCAGAATGTTACAAAATTTTTATAATACGAAGGCTTGGTAAAGGAATTAATTTAAGATAAAATAATGTTTTGTGACACTTCTTTTAATTCCTAGAAATCTTTTTATTATTAAATATTGTGTCTAACAAAGCTTCCCGTGGTTTATTCTGATCTACTTTTGTTGTACTTTATTTATTTTCTTCTCTGAAAATAAATCAAAACAGATCAAAAACTTCTCAAAAATAGATCAAAACAAAGCGTGGAAACGTATTTGTCAAGCACAATGCTAAATAACGAAAAGGCTAGGCGTCCTTAAGAAACCGTTACAGGACATTGCTTTCTCCTATCTCAAAATCATCACTTTGTCAAGCTCTTCAACCACAAAAATTTTCTTTTAATAGAATCTTAACAGAATCACCTTTATACTACAGTATAAAATGTTATTTTGTAATGGGGTTAGTTACATGGATAAGTAGAGAGAGAATAAAGAGTCAACTCACGGTTGCGGTGTTCATTCGAAACGAGGAGTACTGAATTGCGAAATTCAAGAAAATTGACATAGAAGATAACACTTTGATGACAATGTCTAGAGTGCATTCTGTGGTGATAAACGTTGTAAACTACAATCAAGAAGTTTTCTCGTGGAAATGTTTTACTAGGAAGCATTATTTAAAAATTAATATCTAAACAATACTGTATATGTATAATTATGATACAAAATGTAATATAACAGTAAAGAGACCTCTTCTGTATATGATCATTTATATTTAAAGCATGTAAAATTGAAAAAAACTTGCAGGTAATCATATGATATAACGATTTATTATGCAATGATACTATTTCAATTTTATGCCATACATGACACATGATGGCGAGCAGCAGTATAGAGAGGAATAATGTGTACTGAAGTTGAGTGATCCTCGTTTGTTGATAAGGCCACAGACCGATAGCTAGTAGAAGATTTTTACTGACACTAAAGTACTGAACCTCGATACTGATCATCTCTACTCGAAGTTTCACATACGTTTGGCCGCAGGGAATTCAACGTGCGCGTTCATCCCCTTCTATCTCCCATCAATCGATTAGGCAATTTGGCCACTTTATAGCACAAAAGAATCCATTGACAATGATTGGTGACAATTCTTCTTAAATTTAATGGTATTTCGCATTCCCTCCTCTTCTGTTCGTCGCGAATAAGCATTTCTTAACATACTCCTTTTACAATATTTCTTCTGGTGCAAATTGACCAATTTTGGAGTAATTTCTATACAACTGTTGTGCTATAAAATTCCACTGTGAGAACGCAACATTCGTGTTTCGCCAATATTGTGGCGGTAAGAGCTGCGATTAAGCGATCGATTTCCCAGTAGTAGAAATTTTCTCAGGTGGTTCGTTCAGGTGGGGAACGCGCAAGAGCACATTCGTACCTCTTCTACTATTTCACTATTTCACTTGTGTCATTTTCACGAGTGCTGATAGGTCACATTTCATCTCCGGACTGACGCTCAGCCACGATCTGCGATTTGTGCTAATATTATCTCCCGCAATATCAGATAGTAATTGAAAAGCGTATGTATCTATATTTATTTAACATGTCAAAAATACATAAAATAATATATGTATGTAAATGTATATTTTAACATGTAAGTTAACCATGTTTCTCCTGATTGTATCCTAACTAGGAGCAGAGATAAATGATACTGCAAGTTTAATAATTTTAGTAATTCTCTATTTCTCACTATTTTGCTAGTAGGTTACGTTGCTGATAGATATCCGTATCACTGTCGCGTTGAATAAATAACAGTGAAATAAGATATTGTGGCGCTAATCAACTGCAATGAGACATTTGTTTCCTTAATTATCGCGCTCTTCCGACACGAGGTTATCCGTTTCAAAACGTGCCGACAATAATTTTCAAGTGAATATTTCAAACTTACAAGAACGATTTATCTTTAATAAATGAAATAAAACGTGCGTACACGCATACATAATAAACAAAAGAAAAAAAAGTTGGAGGAAGCATAACGTGACTAATATTCGTAGCGCTACCTTCATAATCTTTACTATTAATGGTACTTTTAATTGTTATAAAAAAATAATTGTATTGGTGCTAAAATTATCTTAAATAGCGTGATGTTTTGGAGCGTAGGGCTTCTGTCTTCTGACCACACGGTGCGCAATCTTTTCTTACCGTTGCGAAACCTTCTAAGAATCCTACGAAGATGCCACCGACCTGTAGATTGTAAGTCTTAGTTCCTCTCTGCAGTATGAACAGTATCATCTTCTGAATTTCTAAAGGAGCCATGTACCACCGTATATTGTATCTAAGTAACAATATAATAAATGACTAGCAAAACCAATGAATCAATAAAAAGCTTCATGGAAATGTAACTTCTTCATCATATAGGGTGTCTCTACCGCATTATTATCTTAAAAGCGGATTCCTAAGGTAATTTGAATAAAAAAAATCCTAATACAAAAATGGTAAGGCTATAATACTTTTCAAATTATACAATTATATTATTATACAATAATAACGATTAAAGTTAACCAATTTTACTGGCTAAAGTACGCACGCTCAGGTACGGTACAACACACAATGGTACAGGTGCATGCACATGTCCCTTTTCCAAATATTGATACGGAAGTTTATACATACAACAATATATGTAATAATAATCTGCTTTTTCTATCATTTAAATAAATATATCGCAATTAATAACAATTTCGTTAAAATGTTATGAATAAAATATTACACAATACATTTATGAGAATCAGTCAACTGTCACGCATTTGACATTTCTTTCAGGGATTTACAACTAATTTCATATCTTATGTAAATTCTCTCTTATATGCATGCACCTGGGCTCTTATTTTTGAAATTTTTGCGTATACGTAATTTTCATTGCGCAGTTATTTTATAGTATGATTAAACCTGCGCAGTAAAACTTACGTATACTACTTACGTATAACTATTTCAAGAAGGCTCTGTACCATTGTGTGTTATACTGTACCTGAACGCGCATACTTTAGCCAATATAATTGGTTAACTTTAATTGTTTATAATTTAAAAAGTATTATAGCCTCGACATTTTTGCATTAGGCTCTTTTTCTTCAAATTACCACAGGAATCCGTCTTTAAGAGATAATGGCGGGACACCTTGTATATACACGGAGAGAGAACATTAATTTTTTTTCTTTTATATAAATTTATTTCCATATTATTCTACGAGTGTCACGTAAAAGTCGCTTATACGGTGATGAACACTTGATTATTGTGATCCGTGATTCTTTGGGCGATGTAATTGCCTATGAACATGTACAGGTACTGAGTACTCAAGAATATAATTTGTATAGTCATTTCCTCGACGTCGTATCCAGACGACAACGTCAGAAAGATCTGAAACACGATTTCGCGAGTGTGTATGCGTATGCATGTGCTCTTTTACATAGACGGCACTCACTCGTAGTAGATTAAGACTCGTGGAAATCACACCGGCGCCTATCAATAGGAAGAACCACAGCGTGAATGTGGACATTAAAAATTCGGCGGACCTTTAAAATGTAAAAGGGAACATCAGTGCACTGATTTTATGCGTGTATTTGGATTGATACCAACTGCAGAGTTTTGCGATGAATATCTACTGCACAAATTATCCTTTCGTAGGTGGATTTCTCGTTCTGTGGCCACGATTCGATAAGCTTCATCGCGTGCTGAATGCGATAGCTACAATCAATTGGAAAAATAATCTTGATGAGAATATCTCAAAGTATCGACCGTTAGTAAAATTGTTTAAGACCTTTTAAGACTTAAGCATCGATCCCATTTAAGTAAAATTTTTTTATGAAATAATCTTAAAAAAATTTCAATTAATTTCAATTCAAAGTTTTTTAATTCATATAAAATTGACCAGAGGTACAATTTTTTGATACATAATTTTGTACATAATTATATATATTCATGTTTACAATTTAATAATTTAATTTAATAATTTTAAAAGAAGACACGCAAGAAAACACGTCGTTCACTCTCTTCACCTGGCAATTCTGAACATCCCGCAGATGTGTTGACCATATGACATCAGCATCGTTCCGGTACTAAGCATCGTTAGGCCAGATATACAAATTGCCGCGTTCGCGTGCAGCAGAGGCAAGTAAAAATGTTTCTCTTGATCGAGGAAGTACTCGTTTATGAATCGCAACGTGTGGATCGGTCGACTACTATTTGTGGGCAGAATTATATCGAGAATGCGTGGCCAGAGTTGCGACAGGCAAAGAATAAAGAAAGCGCAGGTAGAAAGCACTAGAAAGAAAGAAACAAAGAGATACAAATATTTTCGAGAAAATGTAATTGCGCTTAGAATTTGGAATTTGTTAATTGACTTCGGAATGTATAACTTGCACGTCAGCAAAAATCATAACGTGTCACCTCACCTGTGAGTATAGAAGTATAGCGTCTCGCCTTGTTCCCATATTCGTTCAGGATAGCGGTTTCCTTCTCGTCTCTTAACTCATCATAGATACGCTGAATTTGCTCGATGAGAGACTTCACCTGTCGTTTCAATGTTCTAGTTCTTAATTTTTAATACTAACATTTAACCTCCTGGCTGTCCATATAAAATTCATCGATACGAGAAATTTAAAGAGAAGAAAGAGTAGTTGGTGGATGTAAAAGCTAATTTTTCAAAGCTTATTGGACGAAAATAAAGGAATGACAGTATTCGCTAACTCACCTCTTCGCCAATGACATAGAATGAAATGTACTTTATCATGCTAGTGATAAGGATGAAAGTGGTGAGGAGAACTTTGAGGACAAGATCCGCCGTGCATCTCGAAGTAATAAATACTCCAAGCTGCACACACACATGCAATTATATTTTGGTTGTGCTAACACGAAAATGGTTGTAACAGTAGTATATAAGGGATTATTATCACTAATATTATAGTAGAATTTAATTTAAAAAAGTGTTTTTACTGACTATAATGTATAATGATTATTTCTGCATGTGATTATTATATATTATAGTTACAAATACCAAACATTTTTTTCTCAGTGCACGAAACCACGATACGTACCTGAGACAGAATAAATGTCGTGAGAATACCGAAAAGCAGAACGAATTGGAACTGAACGAACTTCGATTGTTCATAAGGCCACAGGTCAAGCATGAGCAGAAGAACTCGATTGGTCCCGAGTTGGTTCTTTCCCATGCAATAAACAAAAATTCTTGTTCTGCGAAGACCACGCAAGCGTACACATTTCTCTTCAACTTTTCACGTGTGTCATTCTAATAGGAAAGCTCATGCATTGCGCATCGAACTAATATTCGTGCTGTTCATTCTTTGATGGCAAGGAGTGTGTATATTTGTGTTATTTTAATACGTCTAGTAAAATAATAATTCACTTTATATCAGTACGCACTTTATAGCGATTACGCAACAATCGATTTTATGCGCGTCTTTCGTGGAATAATCAACCGATATTTTTCGCGATTGATTTCACTTACACTAATAATTGGAAAAAGGAAAAAAATGAAAAACGACTCTCTCTCTCTCTCTCTCTCTCTCTCTCTCTCTCTCTCTCTTTAATCAATATCGTGCCAGGGGTATTATTTTACGTGACTACTGGTGGTTGCGCAGTTCTGTCTCGTTGATCAACTCGAAGGAACCTCGCATGCCACAGCTGCGAGATCGATCAGCTCACTCGTTCTTTCCGCGCGATTTGCATAAGTCGTGATTTCCTAATAAGGAAGACGCGCTGAATCGCAGTCCGACGAGTTTCTCACGAACGCACGTGACAAACGGCGACCCTGGCGATAGGAGGGCGGCTCTATCAGGATCGCATCCCTCACGAACAAGTCCTGCTGTGGAGGCGTACAATTCCCGCGCGCGCGCAACCTTGCATGTTGGCGACCTATCTGTCTCTATGCGTCCTTGGTCCGGAAATATGCTTCACGTTTGAGGCAATTACGGGCATTAGCGTGGGCGTCGCTGCGGCTTTAATTCGAATGCACCTCACCCCTAAATGAAGCGCTTTTGAACTCGCTAAACGCGGTTATACGTCGTTCATCGCTGTCCAGGATAACGATATTGAACGGCGACAGCGTGTCCTCGTGTTTCTCGTATTTGTCCGTTTGATGCACGCGAGACAACAATGTAACGTCGCGTAACGGAGTTTATTTCGCTTTGCCATAGAAATAAATGAAATGTTAAGTTTGATGTTACGGAAAGTAAAGCAGAGAAAGAGAGGAAAATCTAAAACGTCAGTTTCAAATAATTTCTAAGTAATTATTCATATCAAGTTTCACAATTTCGAGGTTTTTGTTTGCATTAGTTGGGACAAATCGTGATATCGTGATATCTAAATTTAGTTAAATTTAATTTTAGCTTAATTGAGATTTAGCAAAATCTCTATAGGAATGTTCTCGAAAAAAGACAGGAGATAGGAAAGGGTTCATGAATTTCTTATTCAATAATATTAATTTGAAATATGTTATATATATGTACACGTAATTTCTCTCTTTTTCTCTGTCTCTTTCTCTCTTTTTCTCTTTCTCTCTATTGATGTGCAGAAAAGCACGCGTGAGGGGTAGTTTTTGACTTTCGCTTGAGGATGATAGCCGTGGCTCGAACTCTGCCCGAAAAGGCTGACGCACCATCTACGTCATCTTTGCTTGTGCCAGGGATGGATTGAACGATATCTCGCAACATCTGAATCCGTGATCAGTCAGGCATGTATATTACGAAGGGATGTTGTATTCGGAAAGAATCCTACACCGAGAAAATATTATGGCTTTTTTCACATAAATTTTTTTCAATCCTACTATTTTTAGTAGTCTAGGAATCGATTATTATTAAGATCTATTTTGTCAAGAAAGATAATAAATTTTGCCAAAAATATAGCAGATTTCGCTACAAAACACAGCAAATATTTTAATAGTACTTTTCATAGTTCCTGAAATATAAGTAGTGCATATGAAATGAAAGGATAATGAATTATTGCAGAATATCGATCTATTTCTCAGTTACAAAATCGTATAGTAATTTTTATTATTTTTAATATGTTTAAACATTCCCGTGTTTAAACAGTGACGAGGCAAATTATAAAGTAAATAAATTTTTTTCGAGTCTAGCTTTGTGCAACTTATATCCCGAGATAAAATCGTTGCTAAAATACAAATATTTACTTTGTATAAACATTTACTTAGATTTTTATTTTTAAATATTTGATCTCAATCGTAAGAATAACTCGTGTGAATAACATAGGGATAGTTCGAGACATGTGTCTGCGTTACGAGAATGTTACATCCGCCCCTGTCTCTTCTATGACGACGAAACTGACGGCACCTTGATCGCGTTACGTCATCTCTCTCGTCATGTTACGTAACGTTATATCATCATAACCAATTTCGTTGGCGTTTGTATACGACATTAAGCGCCGTGACGTCGCGAAGATGAGATGCTTCGTGTGCCAGGATCGCAGGATTTTACAGGAGCGCGCCCGTTTTCCCCGCTTCCTCGCTCCCTCGTCGTCAAGGGCTACGCACCCCTCGTTTAACATTATCCTTCGGCCATAGGCGGGGATACGGATAGGAGAGCTCTCCCGTTTCCACTAAGCTGTCTGTCATGATTCAACGACAAGTTTTAGAAACTACGAATAATTGTTCTAAGACAATGTCCTGTATATCTGTTACAGGAATAATTTGAACTTTAATATGTCTATGTGTATCGCTAAATAAAGGAAAATTGAGGCTCCGGCGCACGAATATCGTCGAAGATGCTCGGGTCGGGTTCATCGTCAGGATCGAATTCCACGTCCATTGGATCAGTCATAGAGGGTGGTTGCGGAATCCTGGGTCTCGCGATCGGTGCCGGTCGCATCAGACAAACTTCCACTTTTTCCCTCACAAGTTTTCTCTCGCACATTGCGCTTATTACGGTCGCTGTTCTCCCCACATACTTCATTATAGACTCCATATTCTCCTCGTATTCCCGAAGCTGCACTCAGCAATTAACAATAAAGAAGTTAAAATTCACGTGCTGAATTCAAATCATATTTACATTACGACAGTATATAACAAAATACATTAAGAGAACGATAAAAAACTAGATTTTTTTTTAATATAGCATAATTGTAGTTTAAACAGGCACTATACATCCGCAAAATAGAAAGTAATTATGACTATAAATGAAGAAAAATGATGTCAACACAATTTATATAAAAACACTTTTTTGTAAGAAATTACGATCCACTGCTTAAAAATTCGTTGTCAAGTTTGAGATGATGAAAATTACAAAGATTTAAAAAATAAACTCTTACTCGAAGTAATTTTACTTGAAAAATAAAATTATTCGAGCGTATATTCCGCGTGAGTTATACTCGAGTTATGTTGCGGGGAAAATAAGATGGTTACATCTCGCTCGACGACTTCCTCGCAATCTCTCGGGTGAACATCTAGTTTGCAGTCCGGCACCGTTGCCGAAAAATCACTCGAAATGAGATTATGCTCACTTCCTGTAGCAACGTTGTATCGACGATTTAGGAGCCTCAGTTTGCACGTTTCACGTTCCGCATAAAGAATGAGCACTCTGAACATATTTTTGCAAATAATTTTGATTACTGCGAGAAACTCTTAAATTTACTACGCACACTCGTTAGGTGATGTTACCTGTTAGGCGGTGTAGGAATCATATCTAACAGCTTGAAGTCTTCCACAGTTATAGGATAGCCAGTCAAGATCCACCCTCTCTTAAGACACTCGGATCCAAGCAAGTATTTCTGAAAGTAGCACAAACAATCATGCAACGAGTTGAAAACAAACTTGAAATATTAGCCACGCAACTCAAATAATTAAATAAATTCAATTTATCTAAATTTATATCAAGGAATTAGAAGAATATCGAGGTTCAAATATAGGAAAGTCAAAATGGAATTACTCGTTAAAGTTTTATTGTAATTTTTGATAATATCGAAGCGTTATTACAAAAGGTTTTGTTTTATTATAGCTGACGTACCTCAACAATTTGTGATTTTATCTTCGGTATCGCCCTGCATTTGTGTTCGTATAATCGCAGAATTTCGCCTAAAACTGACTCTCGCAAACACGCTTGCTCCAGAATGCAATTAAAATTGACTGCAGAAATACGAAATGTCTAATAGATTGTGATATAATCGGCGTAATGATGTGATAAAAGATGTTTATAAGAATGTAAAATAAAGAATATAAGAAATTGTTCATCAGTTAAAGATATCTGACGGCACCGCGCTCAGCATAAAAGCATGGACGACAGGAAAAAAATTTCAATTTATTTTTAATAAGCATTAATTGTTTTATACTTAAAACAATGATTAGATGTTCAGAACTTTATATTGATATCTGTATGCGTTTATTTAAAAAAAATTCGTAAAAAGTTTCTATTTTTCGGCTATTTAAACTTTCCTTTAATTATTAATTATAGTATTACCGTGTACAAGATTGAATGTCGCGGATATGTGCTTGGCTAAAGAGCGACAGCCCGATCCTCGGGGACCCATAAGGACGACACGAAAGAGCGACGGTGCACCGTAATGTTTCCTAATTTTCGTCAATTCCGCGCAATCTATGGCTAACTCTTGAATTGTCTTATTAGCAGCCTGTACTTCCTGAAGAGGAATTATTTGTTCATCGAATTTCGTGGAAAAATTAATATTTAATTCAGTGTAGAATAAGACACTTATTGCCTTCGAGTTCCCAGAAAAGAAATTGCCATATCAACTAACAATTAAAAGATTGGCGTAAGCTTCACGTAGACCTCGAAGAGTTCTCTCATATTCGAGTTGTTCCGCATCCTCTGACAACGAGCGCGATTTATGAGAAGCTTGATCGCATTTGCCTATTTTCTCTGAACCAAGAACAGATTAACATTTATTATTAGTTTATAATTAGTAATCAAAACTTTATATTCAAGCCTGCAAGATTTCATTTGGAAAATAGCAAAAAAAAATAACAAAATCGATGTCTATCGACTCTGATCGCGCTTCGAGAATGAAAATGGGGTTAAAATGAATCAGATCAGAATCACTTTTCTCGTTTGCGCCATTCGGTGGTACGACTTGTATGACGTGAGTTGGTATCACACCGATCTGCTGCAACGCACGCGCTTCTTTCTTGCTTCTCGGTATGTCTGCGTGAGAAAAGAATCGCTCATTTATCTCTCAGGATAATTCCAAGCCCGCTTCATCCAACAGAATAAACATTTTCTCAATTCACGTAAGCAAGATTATACCGACTAACACCCATCCGGTTTCGTGAAGTATTCCCGACATCAAAGTTTTCTTTAATTCAATCGCGATCTCATCGGCATCGATAAATTGATACGTGTTCTGAAATATATATTTTTTTTGTCGAGGTATATTTGGTGTTGTTCATCTGACGAAATAAAAATAAATGTGCGATTCCCTGAGGCGTTTTATAAAAAATCGATCACTGATAACGACGTACGTCGGCAGATGATGAAGCACAAAGATCTTTCAAGGTGATAGGACGGACACCTATTTCCTCCTGAAGAACGTGCGCGAGAGCCATTCTGTCTGCCCATCAACAGAAAATTTCGTTTCGTTTATTTAAAAAAATATATATACGCATATATTTCTTTGGGAATATTGTAGTATAAATATGTCAATTGTACATCTCTTAATGGATTACCGAAGCTTTGTGGAGCTATAAGAATAACTCTGGGAATATCTCGTTTTCGTACGGCATGTTGAATACATTGCTTCATAAACACCACAGGATCTTCTGGTCGCTGGATTAATAATTGTGTCACTAATTCCTATGAATATTATATTTTTGGTTACATATTATTAGATATCTTATTATGAACTATGCTACAAAGAGAACAAAAATAACAATACATAAAATAAATAATATATAATTAAAGTTAGCGACATATATTTGGCAACGAGTAATAATTAACGTGATGTGTTTCAATTACGTAAAAGAATTCATATAATCTGTGCTTTTCCATATAAGGCACAAAGTCCAGAGGAATCGTCAACGGTCTTCTTGTTATTTTTTCAAAATCACTCATTCTCACGATTTTGGTTGATTATTGTCTGGTTAATTAACATAGGTTATGATTCACATCTTTTATATATCTTACATTCAAATAGCACGCGATTTTCAATTGTAAATTGTGAAGAATTATTCTCTTTCTTTATCACACTGTAGTACAGCGTATTAAATTACGTTTAACTTCTTACAATATTAAATTCGAGATGTAATCTCGAAATGATATCGTTGAATGTATTACTTAAACAATAAAAAATCCGGTTGACTTACTATTGATTTATATCACGATCTCGAACTTGCAGTGCGAGCGGTGGAGGCGTAGCGGAGATTTTGAAAGTAATAAAAGAGAGAAGAGTCCCTTAGCCAAGACTCAAACCCTATTTATTTCTTTTTACTCTTCTGGCGACGGCAGGTAAATATTACAGTATCCTCAAACGCTATTTAAGCGAGTACTCAAACCCGTCCGGTGCATCAGAGTTTCTTCGCGACACGCTAGATGACACTAGACAAACTTTAGAATTTCTAATAAGCCGCCATTGTTTTTATCGAGCAATCGAAGTCGTAATCGGACAAATCTTTATTTTTCAACGGCGGATGAGACGATATTTTATTTCCTAATAGTAAGTATTAACAGCAGGGAGGTTGTAATATTTTTTTTTATTTTTAAATGGTACAATTCAACGATTGTAGATTAAAGATACTTCAAATTATTGACATAAATACACAGATGTCTATACTAAATTAGATTGTTAACAAGGGTTTCGAACGTGGGTCACGTAAGGTTTCCGGTTGCATGCGAGAAAATGGCGGCGGTCTTGTGTATGTGATGTTGTGTGTGTGACGTGTCACTTGTGTGAGTACTTACAACGTACAATATGAGACAGCGTGGCCATTAAATTACTGTTGTAAAACCAAAAATGCCAGCATCTTATTGCATCAAAGAATGTCGTAACAAAAAAATAGATGATATTGGATGTTATTTGCTCTGCTCATTTTCAACAAAAGAATTTTATGACTAAACGTAGTGAAAATATGTGGCGGTAGCAGCCATTTTCTCGCATGCACCGGAAACTTTATAGGTGCTTTTATATAAGTGCGTCGAGCGTCGAGCACATGCATAGTAATATATAATAAGTTGTTGCTGAAACGCAAGATTAATTTGATTACATACTGAATTGTCAGTTGAATTTCGAGATATTTATTAGCAATTCAGAAAAAACTGTAAGATATTACAAAATGTCTATTATTTATCGGTATCATTTGTGGTTATTAAAATGCAATAGCATTATTAGTAACGAATATTACAAATAAAACATGGAATTAATTGGATTAATATCACTTGTTTAGTATTTGATAGAGAAGGTTAAAAAATGATGCTCAAAGCATTGTAAGCGCCAAAACGAACGCAGCCATAAGTATTAAGCCAGCAGCACACGATGCTTGTTTCGTGCTGGATTGCTTGCTGGATGGAAATACTCTATTCTGATTGATCCGTCTTCAGAAATGCACCAATCAGAACAGAATATTTCCATCCAGCAAGCAATTTAGCATGAAAACAAGCATCGTGTGCCGCTAGCTTTACATATATGCGCAGGAATGACTCCCAGAGCCATCTATTGAGAGAGAGAAAGAGACTACGCAGAATTGTGGAAAAGGCGGGAGTGATATTTATTGGTTGTCTTTGTTTACATGTGACTTAGTGTATAACTTGTGATGTGCCGTTTTCATCAACTGAATTTTGAACATCTTCTGTTTGTAAAAACGAGCAGAAATAGAAGTCATTCTGCTTCGCAAGACGCTACGTGAGAAGCCCAGTTTTAATGTGACACTCGTTTAACCTTACACCTATTTAAAAAAATGAGTAAAGGTACATCTTTGTTGTGTCAAATGATTTCTTCACATCTCCGACACTATTTAAATGAGATCAAAATCTAAAATATTAATATATTTCTGGGAATATGTATCTTACTCAAATCCTATCAAATGTATCCTGTCTTCAAATTTTTTAAAATGACAATTGTGCTTTGCCATTTATAAGTAGATAATAAGAATCGTTGTGCGTGTTGTAGCTAATAAAATATGGGTTTCAGAATATCGAACAAGATCAAAGAAGATCCAAAGAGTAACGGAAAACTTCAGTGGCATTTCACTGTCTCAACCTAGTACAAGCAGCCATGCTAGCCAATTATTGGAACTTGATGAAAGACCCATATCCAGAAGATCACAAAGATCACAGTCACAAAGATCACAGTTACAAAAATCACAGTCACAAATCATGCAGAAACAAGAAAATATGCAGACAGTTAGTGGTGTAATAAAATATCTGTTCATGGCAGGTCGAAATAAACAGCCTATTTCGAGGGCCCATATCTTTAAAAACACTCTACTTAATCCTAAGGACTATCAGCTAATTATGGCAGAAGTAGAGGCACAATTATCTAAGGTACACATGTTTATTCTAGCTATTTAAACTAACATATATATGTATATGTGTATATGTATGTATATATATGGGTATGTATATATATATATGTATATAAAATATATATTTCTATAGAATAAATCTATAAAATTTTTTATAAACATAATCTACAAAATTAAATAATTATCTTTGCAAACTTTTAAAACCAAAGTTAAATTGTATTTGAGACTGTGAAATTAAAAATATCTTTTAAAGGTGTTTGGATACAAGCTGCTGATAGTTGAGGGCAATAAATACATAATGGTAAACGAAATATCCAATGAACTTCCACATCTCAATTCCAAGAAAAGTTCCAGTACACAAACGCTGTTGTTTCTTGTGCTTGTGCATATTTTCATGCTTGGTGAATCATGCAAAGAAGGTATTTGAGAATTCTGTTGTTTATTTCTTGCTGCAAATGACATTATTATTCACTAAGGTTTCATGAGTAATTTTATTTAATTGAAAATTAGAGAATAGTTGGAAATTTTCTATGTAATAATAGTTGAAATATTTTTTCAGACTTACTGTGGGATTTCCTTTGCAATTTGGGCATTATAACTCGAGATGACTACACACACGAATACTTTGGTGACGTTAAGCAGTTGGTGACAGTTGTAAGTGACAACTCAGATTCAAGGAATGTGACTGATGCAATGTTTACTTAATATCATTTTCATACACGTTTTCATACAGGATTTCGTCAACCAGAGATACCTCGAGAAAATAATAATAGATAAAGATGACCCGACAAAGTTGGAGTACAAGTGGGGCTCGCGTGCATTACATGAGATCACATTTCGTTCCGCTTTGGAATTTGTTGCAAACGTAAGCAGTATTGTATTGTACTACAATATATTCTATTTTGTTCTATCAATGTTATACGTATACAATTGCATCACATGCATTGTGCAAAATCTAAAAGTATCATATAATTTCAACACTTGAAAATATCTTTGACAGAATGAAAATAAATTAAAATTAGAGAAACATCAAATTAATTCTTAAACATTTTTTTTTATTAGAAAACATATTACTATTTATAAATATTTGATAAATTATATGAGTTGCAGGTATACGGCGCATCTTCCCTAAATAAATGGAAGTTACAATACAAAATTGTGAAGGAGCAAGAATGTAAAAACTAGAAGAGTTGAAATAATAGGAAACCGATATATGTTCGAAGAATGTCGCGTATAATATTTTTCCACACAATAAATGTATGTATCTGTTTTTTCATTTCTAACCACAAAAGCATTGAAAAGACTGCATTGCAATGAAGGCGTGTAATTTATAAAATATACAATGTAAGAATTTATATATACATAATATAGTATATATAATAACGACGGTTAACGATTATATTTGTAGTGGATTTTATATATTTTAGTAGATATACTAAATATATAGTTAAATATACTAAATATATACATATATAGTTGAGCTTTTGACGCAATAAAAATTAAACAATTTAATCTCTACAAACGTTTTCTGTATACACCTCATGCAATATGCCTCACTCATCAACACTGAATCCCGTATCCTTTCAAGCGAACTCACATTAAATCACGTTATATATTTTCGGTTTAATCTCTTTTATATTCACTCGAAGCAGATCCCGCGTCCCTGAAAGAGCAACCTTAAAGCTATACGGATTAAAATTCATGCGAGGTCTTCAAGTTCAAGCGAAAGCGCGAAATAACTCGAAGCGCGAGCCCGTCGTTAACGCAAACCGCGCGTGCTTTAATCTGTTATTCTCTATTTGCTCGAAAATATCTCGACCCCAATTCATACTGCGGACGTCTGGCTGTTCACGTATGTAACAGGTAGACTTTTCGCCTGACAATTACGTAATTTTACAACAACGTTACATCGCGACGAACATTAGCAATGTTGATTTACGCAGATCAATATCGAAATTAAACGGCAACTTGTAAAATTGCTTCACCCCTGGAAAGCTCATATCAGCCCGCTGCTCTCAGTTTCACGACGAAGCATAATTTTCCAGATGCGAACGCGATCGTTTCCACGACTATTCGCGCTCGTTCGAAGTTTCGTTACTTGAGACCTCGCCTCGAGCTATCCTCCAACCGCGACGAGAAGCACTTTTACAAATTCCAGTCGAGCTATCCTACGTTTGCATGGAACAAAATGTAAAAGAACGAAACCCCCGTTTCAAATGGATCTCCGGGAATCTGAATTCAGCCGGCAAGTCGTCGAAATTCCATCGGACGGAATTATTGGGCCACATCCGTGCGTTTACCTTTTACGCCCTTACGACCGACGGCGAGGAGCAGCACGCAGGGAGGAGGGTGGTTGCGTGCGCGAGCCTCCGCGTTCGCGCGTCTCGCCGCACCGCGCCGACCGCCGAACGGAATCTGTGTCGCGCCGGGTCGGTCGCCTGGATCGGCGGCGCGCCACTCCTGTCAGTGTCCACCCAGCCTCGCTGCTCGGCGGCCGCCGAGCGCCGCTTGCGCGTCTGTCTCGTAGGTTGACGTCGTCGTCGTCGTCGTCATCGTCGTCATCACCACCACCACCACTACTACCATCGCCGCGTCGCGTAGCGACGCGTCGTGATTTTCGCCGCGGCGAAGCGCGTGCATGCGAGTCTTCGCGCGCATCCTGTGCAACAACACACTGCCCTGCTGTTCGAGTACGCGGTCGATAGCTCGGGGAAATTCCGACTTCGAGTACGTTGCACTTGCCCCACGGAGAAAATCGACACCGGGCCGCGTCGTTTACGTTTTCGTTTCTTGGCCTAAACCGATTCTTTCGTTCTGTGGCGAGAACTTGGTTTTTTTTTTAACGAGTTTCGCCTGTATAAGTGTTTTGTTGTTTCTTTTTTAATTTATGCGTGAAGACAAGTCTTCTTTACACGTTTGAAAAGCATCTTGTAAAAAATATCGTTGTCAGTTGCGTGTGAAAACGATTGCGCGATAACAGGTGGATGCGATACTTTCGCTCGCGGGCCTTCCTCAATATCGATTGCTTCATAAATATCGATTATAAGTCATCCCGACATTTAGTTCGGGACGCGCCCTTTCAACGTGTCACGTATAGATTATTATCCGACAAAATTATTGCATTGCAAAATTTCCTTTCAAAACTCGGGCGTTATCGCGTTTCCGCCTGTCACTTTTGCGAGGAATTTATTCGAGAAATTGGTATTCATAGGATTTCCTTCAAGGATAGCATATATTTGAACTATATTGACCGACGGTATATATCGCGCGTTCGTTGCCGAGTAACGCACAGGGATGCTCCCGATATTTCGTTACTGTCGAAATATATCTCTTCTCGTGGATAGTTATTATCCATTATTGTATCTATATATGTATTTAATATTTTACATATAAATTTAATTTATTGTAGCAGAGTGCAGTGACACGATACCGCAGAAGCATCTCTCGAGTACGTTTGAAAAAAAATTTCTACTCATCAGATAATGCATATATACATATATACACACACACACACACACACACACACACATATATATATATATATATATATATATATATATATATATACATAAATACATATATATATAATTATAATTTTAATTATATATATTTTATCTTGATTACGATTTGTTCTTTTGTCGAAAATAAAAACATCAATATTTCACAAAAATAAATTTCTTTATCATAACACTTAGAAACATCAAAATTCACCGGGCTTTTCCCGATGACGTAATAACCGCGAAAGATAAGATGCGTGTAGAAAATTAATTAATAAATATTTAATTTAGATAATAAATTTTCCTCGCGTATTTGTTCTATTATATAAAAAGTAGTTTCATATCATTTTAGATTAAAACGTCCCTAATAGCGCAGCGCATGCAGGAATTTCGACGACCAACGATTCTGCGGACCAACCGATCGTCTGTGATATTTCGACGAGAATCTAGTCGAGTACTTTCACGAGAGAACTCGACGCGTCGAAGCGCGCGACTTCGATAAGGGTGAGTTGAGGAATTAATTCGAATCAATCGTGATTGATCATCCGCATTCGATGTTACTGACGCAAACGCGCTGGGAATAATTAAAGTCTAATAAGAAGTCTGATAAGAAGTAAAATGGATTGAGTTAATATCCCATAATTTTTTTCGGACACACACACACACACACATACATATATAATTATTAGACCAGGTAGAAAAAGAAGCGATAAAAAAGTGCATTAGCGGAATTAACAATTTTAATTAATAATGTAGTTCTAAATAATTTATTGAACTCACTTTCTCTTGTCTCTCAGCATTATTGCCACAATTATTAATAATAATATTTTTATGTTATCTCTCGGATAAGAGAGTAGTGTCCTCAATTTCGGGATGAAAAACATGAAAAGTCTGAAAGCAGGGCGTAAGGAAAACTTGACAGAGACTATAGCTGAAGCAGATGACTTGTATTCTACTTATTATGACGTGATGTGTCGTACGATCGATATGCTTTCTGGACGACTGTAAAAGTTAGACGGACAGTTTCTCGTAGAACTATCGCGTTAATACGATTTCGTCCTAAATGTTCAGTTACAAGTTCATGTCGTGCTTAGCGCAAAGCGAAGCGTTTCACGCGAAAGCCAGCGGGGAAGATATCACGAGCGATAAATCGTCGCACGGGGGAAACAAATGCTGAGATTTGATCGCTTTAACGTTCTCAAAATTATAAAAATATTCTTCTACGCGCAGTAGTACCAGTTTGTTGTTTCCCTACGTGACAGAGTTATGGGAACCACGACCTCGATATTTCGTCCCGCGAAACATTCTGTGCGCGCTGACAAACGATCGGACGTTGAAGAGCGACGCGTTTATTCGCTCCGCTATCGATTCGGAATCGCGAAAGCGGTATTAATAGCGGCGATCCCGCGCTTAATAATGCATTCCCGTGTATCTGTCGCAACTTTGATTCGCAATAATCTGTTTCAATTGAAATGAGAACGGCGGAGCAAAAGGTCAATAGAAAAAAGCACCCGAGATCTCATAAGGGTCGTTAAAAGGGATGCTTTATCGGTGAAATATTTCAGAGAGAGAGAGAGAGAGAGAGAGAGAGAGAGAGAGAGAGAGAGAGAGAGA
>NW_022639649.1:571202-580933 GCF_010583005.1 Odontomachus brunneus
AGAGAGAGAGAGAGAGAGAGAGAGAGAGAGAGAGAGAGAGAGAGACAGAAAGAAAGAACTAATTAAGAAAGTTTTTCCTTCCACCTTTCGTCGTTTTTCCTTTGTCGGGATAAACGCTGACGATTACAACGACGAAGTCGTAAAAAGGAAGGCGTAATATGCTTTTTCCTCCTTCATGTCGTTGGAACGAACCCTTTCCGCCTTGGCGAAGCGGTGGAATAAATTAATTAACTATCCGATTCTCCCGAAAGAAAATAGCCTAGAATCCGACTTTTAAAATAATCTTTTGCGGGTACAATCTGAATTACGACGAGTTATCGAAACGAGTGGCGTTCAAAAACCTCGTCGTATTTGCAAAAAATGAATAAACAGCCACGCCTTCCAAATTCAATTATATTTGAAACGAAGCTCGTGGAAGATGTTTGAACGATATCCAATTACAAGTCACTATTGAGTTATTGAGTTATTGAATAACAAGTCGTTATTTTACAGTTTGAACCAAGGTTGCGAATAATTAATTACTTTTACTTAATTATATTGTGCTTAATTGATGATTAATGTGAGCCAATTGAATTAGAGATCGTTTAAGCTTTATAGCAGGGAGGGACCAGAAGCCCTAATTGATAAATGATTTCGACAAATTCGATCGAAAACAGTTCGATCGACGATTGAACTTGGCAAACCTAATTAAAGGATGTTTTATCGACGATTGGTACAAGCAAATCCAATCGATTGAATCTTTAATTAAATTTGCTAAATTCAATCTTCATAATTAAATTCAATCTTTAATTAAATTTCAATTCTTTAATTAAATTTTATGTAATCTTTAAATAAATTTACTAAATTCAATCATCGATTTTGAATCATCTTTACTTGAATTTTTTGAAATCAATAAGCCCATTTAATAACCCATTTAATAACGCCATTTAAACATTCTTTGATTAAATTTGCTCAATTAGTTGAAATCAAAAATCTTAAATCAATTAGTTGAAATGAAACACGTTTGTTTATAAATCAATTATTAAATTGCGAAAAATTGATATTTTTATGATTTTGATTTGAACAATACTAATTAACTAAAGAATCGCGAAATTCTCTTTCTCTCTCAATATTCTTGAATCAATTCAAATGTTATGAAGACATGATCAAAATAGCTGACAAATATGTAGGTCTCACCAGAGCTCGTTTGCAAAGTAGGTTGTTCTAAAACGAACGCGATCGGCGATTCTGAAAAAGGATTTCAGACGTGCTGGGGACCAAAGTAACCGAGGCGACATACAGTACCATTCCTGAACGAACACCAACCGGCGGCGCAACGATGTTCAACCTCTACCAGAGCCTGAACAAGAAGGACGGCGACGGCGACGGACCAAGGGGCCGCGAGTCGGAAGTGACCGGTCATGACCGGTTCTGCCAGCACCGCAGTGGCGGTCACTCAAGCAGCCGTCGGCGACGTCGCGCCGTCAATCGCAGGACCCAGAGCGCGACCGAGTTGAATGCCAGGGCGATGACGTCGGCGCGGGGCTCGCTGCGACGTGGCCGCAGCGTGAGCACCGAGGACGACGAGAGCGAGGAAGACAAGGGTCATCAGTTGGCGAACAAGCTCGACAACCTGGCGAAGCTGCTCTTTAGCCGCGTGTCGGCGGCGCGAGGATACAAGGACCAGGGTGACGTCAAGTGGGTATAAGAAGGGTAGAAACGCGCGTACACTCTGGTAGCTTTAAGTTCGCCGGTAAGGAAGCTCGGTCTAGTTGGAACTTACAATGCGCGCGGTCGTCGAGTTGGCATCCGGGTTTAAAGCGAGATTTACCTCAACTTCTAGAGTTCTGAAGCGATGGGTATAGTACAGGACAGAGTTGAGCGAGTTTATAATTAGCTGTATAGTTTATAATTGGGTTCAGAAGCTTAGAAGAAATCTCAGGTGCGTGACTCACATAAAGTCAAAAGATCCAAGCGGAGAGTCGAAGCAAGTTGTATGATTATAAAGTTGTAGAGTTGTGGAGTTATGGAGTACGATATTCTTAGAACTAGTAGAACCGCGAAATTACCGAGTTGTATGTCGAAGAATAGGTAACTCAAAAGACACCTCGTCGACGAAAGAAGCAACGCGAAAGATGAAGCGTAAATCGCGTTGGTGAAATCTGTTTCGCGGATTCGTGGATTGTGTCCTGTTGCTTGTGTCCTATTCCTGTATAAAACGAATTTTGGAGTAATCTCTCGACGAACTGGTTAATCTTCTCGGAAATTGTGTGTCGCAGCAGCGATATGTACCGCTCCTCTCGACTTGCTTCCGTTATTACTTGTTGCGTCAGGAGAAATCGATGCGGTTCGTCGATTGTCGTACGCAGAAAAAAAGATTGGTTAAATTAATTGGTCGAATTAACGTAGCTATGATGCAACCAAGACAAACATACCAGTCCCCGTGGACATTCATATTATTTTGATTTTTAAATACGAATATTTAAGCGAATTTTAATACGAATATTTGATTTTTAAATACGAATATTTTAATAGAGTATATTTATATATTCAATATACGTATATATATATTCTATATTGAAAATTCATATATTCATATTTAAATAATAAGGATATTTAGAGTTAGGTATCAATGTTATTAGAAGTGTCCAGGCTTTGGCATTTTCACCTTAAATACATTTTGGAAAGAAAACGTAGTTTTTGGATTTTAAAAATTGAAATTAGTTTATTTCGTTAGAAATTCCCTCCCTCCCTCAAAACATATTTAATCGTATCATTGTCACGTTAATTCTAGCAATCTTTCTTCTCCGTGCGATATTGTCGTTATAACGTTTTTGCGCTTCAATCGCGCCACTGACTCGCGCACATTCCTATAAATCAGTTACTGCATCAGTAAATTAGTTGATACACTCGCGTCACGCATCTTCAAGCGCTCGTCTCTGTTTGTAAACCAAGAACAGATCCGATCCGAGCCACTGGAGATTTAGCACGCGTCGCCTTCGTGAATATTCCTTTATCTTCTTCATCTTCGCGAACTCGTTAACACGTGATTATCGATCCGCGACAGTATCTGATCGATGTGATGGACCCAGAACACCGAAATATCTCGGCAGAAATCTGCTACAGAGTGGACGGAAACTTCCGACTCGCAGTACGCAGGTAACTACGTACAGATGTGCAGAATGTCTCGGAATTTTCGCCGGAATCCTTAAATACTTTCTATATCAACTCGAGGGATCCAGAATTAGACACGTAATTTAAAAAAATAATGAAATCACAGACTTTCCAAGCTATAGTCGCGGAAAAAATGGAACAGCTGTCGAGTTATTATAAAATTATAAAGTCAGATTCGTATGCGGAGAAAATATTGTGGTAAAAATTACGTTAAAACTATATTTTGCACAATGTTTTTTGTAAAACCAGACTGTACTGAAATTGTAGTGTAAGTTTCCAGGAATAGCAAACCTATATATTATA
Organism: Odontomachus brunneus; assembly: GCF_010583005.1. Classification (NCBI taxonomy): domain Eukaryota; kingdom Metazoa; phylum Arthropoda; class Insecta; order Hymenoptera; family Formicidae; genus Odontomachus; species Odontomachus brunneus. Next base: position 574,659 of record NW_022639649.1, read on the forward strand.
TAAAAAACACTTAAATAATTACAATAATTTTTTAGTAAAAAGTCAAATGAGTGCATAACAAATATATATAATATTACATATTATATAATATATAATAATATATATCTAGTAATTTCGATCATAATTCTATATGGTCCAAAATTACAAGAAACTACTTTTGTTGTAATTTTTACTACAATATTTTTTCCACGTAAAAAGAGAGAACTATTCGTAAAATAATGGAACCACGAAGTTATAGAGTTACTGTTGTAGCTATAGAGTTTAGATTATAATTATAGAGATCATAGTTGTGTAGTATACCGGGAAAGACGGTTGATTTCTCAAAGAATTATAAAATTACAAAATTACAGACGCAGAGAGACGATCAGTTGTCTCTTTCTGTCGTCTGCTGATCGAAAGCGACGGTGCTTTTTTTCTGGGACATTCTGTATAGATCGCGATAGTCGTTAATTCGATTATCTCGCGGAAGCATAAGCCGTGTAAAGGTTGACTGTAACTATACAACGATGCACGGTTGTTGCGCACGGTCTTCTTATTGGATGAAATCCCTTGCAGTCGTAGAGCAACGTGGCGCGTTAGTGGCACGCGACCGCATCGTAATCCGTGGCTTGCGAATCTAATCCGCTTTTGGGGCCACTTGAGACGCGATGATAATGCACAGGAGCTGTCCGGACGAGCGGTATCGACCACGCGAAACAACACGATACCTTTCGACGACAGGTAGAACGTCTCTCTCTGATGTATGATGTACGAGGTATACAAAGAACGATGTCGCATTCTTGGGAAGTTGCGAACATCTCACGGAACCACATGCATTGATACTGATAAAGCTTTAGCAATCTTTGACCCGGATAGCACAAGAATGTTCTATGAATGTTTTTCGAATATTCTTTATGAAGCTTTGCCCGCAATATTGCATGTATATTCGTTGAATATACAATTCAAATATTCTGGAACGTTTGTATTTCGTAAGAACACTTATAGAATATTTCATGCCATCTGGAGACCTTAATTTTAGTTTAATAATGTGGATTTGCTGCATTTAAAATCGATTTTTTCTTTGCGAAAACGTATAATGGCAGAATAAGAATAGGAGGAAACTTGGAAGAAACGAACATATAACAAAACCATATCTCTTCCCAGTTAATTTCAACTGATCTTACTTTAATGGAATCTTAATCTGAGGAGTCTCCCCGATACTTTCGCTAAAGAAAGATCGATTTAAAATTATCCAACAAATTTTGTCATTGAGATTTCAAGAAACAAAACTAACGCGATATCGTAAATTTTCACTCTGCTGTTGTCCTTACCTTCGTATCTATTTTGTAAAGATCTCGTGCAAACCCCTTTCTCCGACAGGAACGGCCGTTACACAGCGCTGAATCACGGGTCGAAGGTGAGCGAGGACGGGGTCGAGTACGTGGAGATGGAGAAGAGATCCAGGGATCGTGCTTTATCAATCTGTCGGGATTACATCGAGAAAACGCCGCGTTTTGCCCTCATCAAGCAGCTCAATAACATCGGTGAGCCGACACTCGTTCTTGATTCCGTCCGGCGCGGCTCGAATCGAAAGCCGCTCAAGTGCCGCACTGAAATCCGCCGGGTGTCCTGAAACTGTCACGTTTCTCTCTAGTCGCGAAATCCCACAACGAAACTCCGACGTAACCGAATCAAAACAACAAAAGAGAAGTAGCAAAACACATACTTGCGCTAAGTGAGAAAATATCTAAGAAATAAAAAATATTTATTCGCAATGGATACGAATAATATATACTATGATATAAAACTTATTGTATTGTTGGTACTGATCGTAAGTTACCGCTTTAATTAAAAAGCATGTACGTCCAAATGAATATACAAAATCATTTTTAAACAATTAAATATTTATCTGAACGTGTATGCTTTTAGCATATATTTATATAGAAAATTTGTTTAACATATCAGGTAACATATTTAACATTTATAAAAAAAGGCGATTCGGTTATATTGGTTTTTTTATACATAACTCCATCGGATTTTTTAAGCAGGATAGTCATCGTGATTTATTTCAACGGGTGAAGAGAGAATATATTGATATATTAATATATTGATATATTAATATATTAAGAATATATTGATATATATATATATTGAGATATATTGAGAATATATTGATATATTAATGAAATGAATAAGAAACAGAATATATTAATATATTAATGAAATGAATAAGAAAATATTGATAAAGAGAAACAAAACGTATATCTTAGGATCAAGGGTAGACAAGTACTGGTTCATGGTGAGGGACACTTCGCTGAAGACCGACAGGCTGCTGACTCTGGTGCCATTGAATAGGAACTGCCCGCTGAGCGTCTGTCCGTCCACCAAGGATATCTTGAACAATTTGTTTTTAGCCTTGCAACATCCCTACATCTGCCCCGTGTTCACTGTCGATTTTGTCGAATATGAGGATCAAACGTACATAGTTTTGGTGCAGCCGATCAACCAAGGTAGCCTCAAGGATCTAATATACAGCGTGAGTGTTTTATTTCTCACGTAAATGTGCAATTTCTACTGAATGCTGATAAACCGCGTAATTTTATCTTCCAAATTATGGTCGTTTTTTACATTAAGGAAGGCCCAAATAGTACCATCTTTCTCTTTTCGTTTTCCCGAATCTCCGTTAAGTATCATTAAACGTCCTGATGATTAAATACTGAAATTTTCCGTTGAGATAAAGTCTACATGAATTTAGCGGGAGATCATCCCGCTATTTATTCGCAGCAGCGTAGATTAATTCGCGCGACCTATTTTCCACCGCCCACTCGTAATAACTCGGGAAGTTTATAGTTTTTCGGTTTTCATGTATATTGACTCGCTCCAAGGGAGGAGAAGTGTCTTGATAAGAAAATATATCGCTTGACAGATCGAGCGGAATTGCTGGAACGAGGACTGGAGTCACAAGTACACGTCGCGAGGTAAAGGACTGACCTTACCGCAGGTGCAACGAATGGGACGTCAGATATTGGAAGCGCTGATCTTTCTGAAGGAGCGCGGATTCCCCACGGTGACGCACTTGCATTCGGGTAACGTGGTGATCCAGAACGGCGTGGCGAGGTTGGCCGGCCTGGAGAACACTCTCCTGGGGTTCACAAGTCGCATACATCCAATCGTCACGTCCCGATTAACGCAGTCTAGCTCGATCGATATCATATGTTTCGGTGGGTCGCGGAGCTTTAATCGAACTTTTAATTGCTTTCTTCGATACATAAAATTTTCCGTTAGAACACGCCATTTTAATTGGATTTTAAATCACTTCTCTACGGTTTTATGTTTTTGCCAAGAGAGATATTCTCTCTACATAGTATTTCATATCATCATTCTTCAATTTTTCTCTCTTCTCTATTTATGGATTCTCCAAATTCGATGATACGAAATCCCGTTTTGTTCACGATGAATTTTTTAATATATCTTGCGAAGAGGAAAGAGACTCATCGTAATTTAAAATAATGGAGTATAAAATTCATCGTTACTTCATAGCGTTTTGTAATAACTTTCACGGACACTGCCCCATACGACTTTTCCATTCGAGCCTCGAGCTTCAACTCTCCACTCACGCGAATATACAGGGTACCTAACGTTAAGTATCCTATATCTCGTGTACATATAGATAGTTTGCGAGATGGTAGAGGAATTTTGTGTTCAGTTTGACCTAATCTACATGTACGTAAGATATAGGACACTTATATCGTCAGACATTCTGTAGAACGATATTCTGCTTTACGTCAGGTCATATGCTGTTCGAGATGTGCGCCGGCTACGAGTTGTGTACCTTCAGACCGTCTGCCGCCCAGTTATCAGACATTGAGATGTATCCGCAGGTATCGCTCACAACCGCGATTATGACTTCATACGTGACTGTTTCGTCTTGCAAAATATTGATTCGTCCTTTAATTTTGCAGGTAGTGAGATTTCTGGAGCTGATATTCGCGGAATCGGACAGTCACTTCACTAGCATAGAGGAGCTGCTTATCCACGATCTCTTCAGGAACATCGACCTCCGCGAAATGCGATGTGCGGCTGTAACGGTAAACGTGAAAAATGCGTATTCCACGTGCATTTATACGATGCATTTATATTGCAATTTCATTTCAGGTGTTTCGTCCGACCCTGACGCCCTCCATAATGAATCTGCTTGACGGCATTAAACGGCAAGACGCTGGGAAAAGGTAAGTTCTCTCTTAGTTCGTTAACGACAAGCTCTATCAAGTACATATAAGTGTCCGTATCTATTCGTACGAACTCAGTTGACGTGTTGCAAATAATATGTTTTGCATGCGCAGCTGGCATAAGACACGCTCTATAAGCGATGTCCATTTAACGCGCAGATTTTGGTAATGAATGATCAATTACCTAATTCCATTGATTAATGAACATACGAGTTAAGTGGTGAAACATAGAAATACTCGAGTACTCAATAGTATTTCTTCTTGCAGAGTTGCGAGTGTCAACAGCGCGGACATGACGTCACTGAGAAGTCTCGAGTACGACGATTCTCTACTCACGCAGATATACAACGAGCTTTCACAAACAGCTTTATAATGTGGGAACAAAGTTCTATATATGTGTATACATATATAAATATATATATACACATATATATAATATATATATTATACATTATACGTGTACACTATATATTTTATCTTGAATAAGAATGCACGTTCCTATTATACCTTGCCATGCGATGTGCCAAGGAATAAACGATTATCCCATCGCTGATTTTATCGTGTGCAAAAGCGCGCTTGTGTACGACAAATTTGTACAGTATGACAATGTGAGTAAATTTCGTGCGCTCTCCTTGCGTTTAACGCAAGGATCCGACGATCGCGCGAATTGTTTGTCTCGAAATAATTCTCCCTGATAGTTCTGTAGCAAATAAATGGGAACTCGTCTTGGTGTCGCGAGAAACCGTCTCGGCAATGAATTAACAGCAATAAAGTTGGAAAAAGCGCAAGTCACATTGAATGTCACTTCTTTATTAATCATTCTTAAAAGGAAGTAGAAAAGTACTTGACATCCCCTAACATTACTTGAGCTTTCGCCATTACAGAGAGATGACGTCGCCGGTTTTGTCACACACATAAGCGAGTGATGACAAGGATTCCTTGAAAGTGGAATTCGAAACATCTGTCACCGAAAAGTATACGTTGAGATGTCGACATGTAACTTAATTCAATCTTGACGGGAACATCTGAATGTTGATTTCAATCGCAAGTGATGTGATAAATTAATTAAGACGTTATGAACCGCCAGTTTCGAGCTCACTTCCCGGTGTTTCAGGTTCCTCATCGTTGTAGATATTCTCTGCCATTTGCCAAACTTGCATTATGTTGTCTTCAGACACTGAACATATAACCCATGGCTCATTCGGATTCCACGAGAAATCGCTTATTTTAGCCGTGTGACCGCCGTGTATAAACTGCAAGAATTAAGCGTTCAAATATACAGAGAATATATCATTGGTCATGATACTGTACTGTTTATCGTTCGCGTAATTACCAAAAGTTCCGGTGGACCATCCTCAGCGTCCTCAGTAGATTGTTCCTCGCCGATTTTACTAAGATCCCATACATGCAATCGTCTGTCCGTGCCGCTGCTCGCTAATATCGTCTCATTGTGCGGTGACCATTGAACTTGGAAAATTTCATCCTTATGTGACTCAAACGAGTGCAGTTTGAGTTTCAAATTTCGCAAATCCCAGAGGGCTACAGTCTTGTCTGCGCTGCCAGTAGCCAATATAAATTCAGAATATGGATTAAAGCTGAGACAGTTAACTTCTGCGGTATGGGCGTCCACAGTGTGACTTGGTTTACTAGTATTGTTGCACCTGCACAAAGTTTTAAAATATTAAGCATTTAAAGTTCCTGGCCCCTCGCATTGTCTATCTCTTTTTAATGACGTCAGAAGCGAGAAAATGCATGTTAAAAATTCTTGCGAAATACATTGAAATAAAAATATATATATCCATAAAGTAATACTTGCAATCGATTAAACAAATTTGTAAGATATTCCGTGCACTCCCCTTTTGCTCTAATAATCAATAATTTATTATAAATTAATCTGAATAGAAATAAGCAAAGAAATAGGTTAAGATGAATTGTATGTCACATTAATTTACGACAAATTATCGATTGTTAGAGCAAAAAGGGAGTACACGGAATATTTTAAAAATTTGTTTAATCGATTGCAAGTGTTACTTTATGGATATATATTTTTATTTTAACGTATTTTGC
>NW_022639649.1:580943-581284 GCF_010583005.1 Odontomachus brunneus
ATATATATCCATAAAGTAACACTTGCAATCGATTAAACAAATTTGTAAGATATTCCGTGCACTCCCCTTTTGCTCTAATAATCAATAATTTATTATAAATTAATCTGAATAGAAATAAGCAAAGAAATAGGTTAAGATGAATTGTATGTCACATTAATTTACGACAAATTATCGATTGTTAGAGCAAAAAGGGAGTACACGGAATATTTTAAAAATTTGTTTAATCGATTGCAAGTGTTACTTTATGGATATATATTTTTATTTTAACGTATTTTGCAAGAATTTTTAGCATGCATTTTCTTGCTTCTGACGTCATTAAAAAGAGATAGACAATATATATA
>NW_022639649.1:582688-586847 GCF_010583005.1 Odontomachus brunneus
ATATATATATATATATATATATATATATATATATATATATATATATACATATACATAATTAATATATATATTTGCTTATATACTTATATATTTATATTAATACAGACTTATTTTCATTAAAGTGCAATCTAGCTGAGTTAAAAACAGTGAATGAAACGACATGGAATGGATATATACTCATGTCTAATAATGTACAAGGATAGCGAACTAGTCTTACCTAGTATCCCAAATCATAAGCTTCTGATCATCAGCAACTGATCCAAATAATGATTCATGTAATAAATGCCAAGCAACATCCTCTACCACAGCTGTATGTCCAGTAAATATAGTTTTAGCATCTATTACTCGATTTTCCTTTGGAGTCGCATTAATATCCCATAAACAGATAGTGTGGTCGTCGGATGCACTCAGTAAGTAGCCATTTAAATTGGGGTTCCACGAGAGACCGTAGCCTTCCTTTTGATGACCTCGCAACCTGGTTGAAGGCATAAGTTAGTACAGACGTGCGGTAGGCGACGTCAGTCGGCCAAATCAGAAAAAACTCCAATCAGATCCATCAGAACCTAACTTCAATTTCTTACAAAATGGAAATACTCATTTTATCATCGAGTTGTCTAGAAACTCTGCATTATTTAGAAAATCTGCTAAAATGGGAATTTTGCGATAGAGTTAGGAAGTTTCTTGATTTGGGCCGACGGTATGATCGAGCCACGTTCGCGCTCAAATACATCTATTTGACGAATTACGCGAGTACCTCAAGTCTGGATGACATTCTCCGTTTGGATCTGGTTTGCTGGGATGTTTAGTATAATCGAACACAAGGACATCACTAGAGGGTGTCTTGGTGGCGATGACACACGGATTCTGTGGCATGTAACGCGCTCTATTGACCTCGCCTTCGTGATTTATCTTTATTTCTATCTCTATCTTCCCGCTGACGGAGCCGAATCCACCGAACTCGCCCTTCTCATTATCGTAATGGGACGCGTCGAACTGAGCGTCTTCGTTAGGTAATTGAACGCTGGCGATGAGCAGATGATTCTGTTCGTCCGAGGTATGAGTTCCTAGGATTAGTCGATGAACAGAGTAATCCTTTCCCTCAGGTCTCGTAACATCAGGTAGCCATTGGGCAGTCAGAGAGGGCCATTCCAATGCATGTGTCATGACCAGATCATACAAGAACGGTGTGTTCTTCTTCCATATTTTGTATTCTTCATTAATAACACGTTCCTCCACCGCGTCGTCAAAAGTTTCTGCAAAGAAGCACTCATGCTAAAGTGCCACTCACAAGTTCTACACTGTAGAGAGGATATATCAGTATGAAGCAGTTATGATAATTATTTAATGGAGCATTTCAATGAAGAACTTATGCAACATGAACTATAAATCTTCAGTGCTGACAGTAAATATTTTGGAATATAGCCTTTATTAAACATATGTGATAAGATGAAGCTAAATAATTTTGTTGAATGGTTCTGTACACCAAGCCAAATATATCAGCAGGTAGTTGCAATATTGTACGAACATGTAGATGTTTACTAAAAGGTGAAATCAAGATTAGATAACAAAGAAAGTTTAATGAGATGTATTACTTAACATCCCAAGAAACATGCTTAAACATTTCTCAAGGAATGTGCTATATAAATATCTGCTAGAACCAATATATGAAGAAAGCACCCCTAAATTGTCTCGAATAGTATATAATCTTATGACTATATCATATACAATCCTAATTGTGCACTATAATAGTATGTAATTTTAATTACATATATTTATGTATAATCTTTCCTTTGTAATTTCATAATTTCTTTTGCATGCACACATTTATATTAATTTATGGCAATTGTGTGTGCTATAGTAACAGCACAAAATCTTCTAGGGACCACCTGAGAACATTCTTCTAGGATGCAGACATCCTTAAAACATCTTTTGGATATCCTCTGAATATCTGTGCTATTAGAGTAAAATTGAGAACTTTGAAATTAATAATAATATGTATTTATATGGTCTTCGAGTCAACGTTCCGACGTTATTACAGAAATCGCACGCGAAATCGAACGAGAAATCATCGTCATCACCGTTAAAAAATCCACATTCGTTCGGCGCATTGCGCGACAAATTGAACACTTACTGCTGCACTCCGGATTCGAGTAGGGATTACCGTGAAACGAATCCATCTGTTATTTGTTAAAACGTAGTCGGAACGAACTTCACAGTCCTATTGACCCAGCACGATACCGCGCTTGCGAACGTTAACCGTACTCTACGCAACGTGCTCGGAAGCCGGCTCGCGAAAGCCTCGGCATCGCCGCGAAATCGACTGCCTTTCGAATTTTTTCTGGCGAACTCTACTGGAAGGCGATCGCGGAGAAGATTATACGCGGGGAAAAGACGCGGTTGTTTATTGGCGAGACGAAGGGCGTCCTTTCGAGACACACTCGTCCAACGACTATTTATGTTTATTCACCGGAAGGCAATTCGAGCGGGAGAGTTCGACGTGTCAACGAGAATGCGCGATCACTTACCGCCGTCCTTGTCTGTCATCATTTATCCTGCCACAATTCGTTAAGTCGTTAATAGATACAGCACGTAACGATACCGCCGCCGAAAATCCGGCCCGCCAAAAATCTACGAAGCACAGCAGAATGTCGACTTCGACGAGACGCTACTCAGCCGCCGCGTAGCACAAGGCGCGTTCACATCCAACGACCAAAGCGCTCGTTGAGTGGCTCATTCATCGGATAGGTGCATATTTTCGAATCTCTGCTACTCTACGAAATGCGCGAATCAGAGTCGCTAACAGAACGCTGATTTTACTTATTTTATGTATAATTGCGAGCAGAATTTCCTTTCTGCGTGTTTTGAAACACAAAAATTACAACGCATAGCAACTGTAGTATAGCAATAAAAAGAACAGATCTTTAAAAAAACTCATTTTAGAAAATTACTTCTCTTTTGTGACTTTTGCTTGAGGTTGGTATCTTGCTGATATAACTAGCCAATCTAGGGTCAGCGATTTTAGTTAAAATTTTCCCAAAAATCTCCTGATAAAGTGCTTTTACATAGGCTGCGTTCAGATTCCCTACCCGGGTGCATTCTAATACTAAAAGTGCTATAGTATATGTAACATACACTATAGTGTTTCTAGTAATAGAATGCACCCGGGTAGGGAATCTGAATGCACCCATAGGAGCATCGAGCGTCAAGTGTTGAGCACATGTATAGTAATATATAGTGAGTTGTTGCTGAAACGCAAGATTAATTTGATTACATACTGAACTGTTGAATTTCGAGATATTTTTATTAGCAATTCAGAAAAAACTGCAAGATATTACAAAATGTCTATTAATTATCGGCATCATTTGTGGTTATTAAAATGCGATAGCATTATCAGTAACGAATCCCACACAGCACATTTATTTCAAAAAGCTTTCAGAAAGATTTCAAGAAGATTTCAGAAAGGTTCAATGTTTCTGAAACTTTTCTGAAAGCTTTTTGAAACTTCTGTGGGATATTACAAGCAAAATATGGAGTTAATTGCATTAATATCACCAATTACAAATGCAATATGAGTAAAATAAAAAAAGAAAAGGTTTTAGGTATTACAAATATTCGCAGAAAGAAAGAGACACGGATTCTATTATGCAATATTGCCCTAATTGCTATAATGCAACATTGTCTCAAGACGTTGAAATCTGAACGGTTTAGATTTATGCGCAAAAGTGCTACGCACGGGTTTAACGCTCGACGCTTGCATGTAATGGCACTTATAAAGAAATATTTTATTGAAATATTTACTGAAAATCTCTCTCAATTGACCCCTTTTCATTAAAATTTTTTAAGATTTTTTAAGATTATTAAAATTTATTAAAATTAATTAAAATTCAGAAATATTCATTAAGATGATTAAAATTTCTAAAATTCATTAAGATTTATTAAAATTTATAAAATTAATTTTATCATATAACAATAAAATAAATTTTACGAATTTAAATGAACTTTCATTAATCTTGAAAAATCTTAATAAATTTTAATGAAAAAGGGTCAATTCAAAGAAATTTTCAATAAAATATTTCTATCAGGGTCGTTTTAGTTTGTTTGGAGTTTAATATTAATCAGTAAAATCAACTATTTCTTTAGAACTATTGTTATATATGAT
>NW_022639650.1:0-1650 GCF_010583005.1 Odontomachus brunneus
TCTAGAACTATTGTAAAACAAGCCGGAACTCTAAAGAAATAGTTAATTTTACTGATTAGGTGCGCTACGTGAACTTAGCGCACCTTGTTTTGAAAGTATATTTTTTTGTATTTAATAACCGGAACTATTTAAAATTGTTGCATAGGGCTCTAAAACTTTTCAAGAGAGTATCAGAACTCCAAAAAAAATGTCACATTTTTAAATATGGTGTGCCAAGTTCACACAAGTTCGGCCAGGCTCGGGCGGTGGAAGAGTGCAGACGTACAAGCTGCCGTCTCTCTCCCGACCTATAACTATAGCTAATACTGCAAGCGGCGAGAATCATGCTTATACCTTTTTATTGTATATCGACGCTCGCTATTGCTTTTTACGTGTGCGTACTTTTACTATTTAACTAATTGTTATATTAAATGGAATGTTTTTTTACACATAAAATACTCTCGTCAATAAAATTATGTGTTCAGTTTGATGACTTTTATCTGACTGCATACAACGGATGCGTCAATATTTGTGTGATACCCCGTATAATTGATTACAAAATTTTATACGCTTTTTATCGAATGAAGTTGTAACGTTTCAAACTGTCAAAATTGAAAAAGCCACTCTACTATGACTTAGATATAAATATATAAAACTTACTTCTCAAAATAACGCGCTCTTTAATTCGAAATAAATTTTTTTCTTCCAAATTTCACTGATATCACACTTTGTAGTCTTACTTTGACTCTTGTCATAACCGATAACTGTGCGTACACGTCAGTAATGGCTTTCAATTCTGACGACTTGAAGCGTTACAACTTTATTGGATGAAAAGTGTGCAAATCAATTTACAACCGACTATACATCATTTATCAAACCACCGGTCTGTAGTCTAATTATTATTACGGCTACCTTTATTGGCTCCAGCTAAAATTAGACCAACTAAATTATCACGAAGATATTCTCGGATAGCTAGCAGGAAAATCTGCGTCCGTGTGAGTTATCAAAGAACGGCTAAAGAATGGTGGATCGCGCACTAGTAAGGAAAGAGAATCGTTGGCGAGAATCGCGAGATTATTAAAACTTTGCATTATTCAGACTTTAGGATAAATTACAAGTCGCATTCTCCTACCGCCGACCTTCTTTCGCGCCAGAACCGCATCGCGGTATTCTCTTTTGCTTCAATAAAACAAAAATTTGCGTAATGTTTCTCTAAAAAAAACTCGCGATAGCTCGCGAGATTTTACGTCTTGCGTAATACGATTATCTTATCGACTAATGTTAACTCCTGTACAATACGGTATACGTATTATCTGAAGTATAATTAGTGTATTTTCTTTAGTGAAATGCTATACTAAAAACTAGTGGTTCAATTATAAGTATAGCGCTGCAGTCAGTAAAATCTCGCTGAAAGGATCAGTTAATAGTAGTGACTGTTGCCATTGTTGGTGCTGTTTGAAAATACAGACAGTGCTATCGCATGCAAATTATATGAATTGATACCATTAATTACATCACCACAAGCGCAGAAAGTTGAACTTCATGCAGCATATAACGAATTTGTGTACTACGAAACATTTGCAGTAAAATCTTACTTCCATTGTAAATCAGTGAGATATAATACGAATAGTTAAATGCGAGTGTCTTCATCAAAGTTATGCCGTAGATTTC
>NW_022639650.1:2386-2595 GCF_010583005.1 Odontomachus brunneus
TGTCATGACAAAATAAAGTAAAATTGCTTCGTCGTTTAAGCCTAGTATACTCAGAACAAAAAGGTCTCAGTTGGAACAAGAAAGGAAGCATGTGTTTTCTCTTGACGTCGAGCGCTGTCAAATCGATTTTTTTTCGAATTTTCGGAGAACGGATGACGCTACGAGTCTCATACTCTAAAACTATAATTCTTAAGCCTAGCACAACTCAG
>NW_022639650.1:2605-10503 GCF_010583005.1 Odontomachus brunneus
CATTTCAAAAAGTGGGGTGCCAACTTCATATACTCGGCCACGCCGGCGTTTGACTTGAATACACTTTGCACGACTGTTTTATACGCCATCTGTACCAATTTTGGAACTATTTTGCTAACACTGCCGGTAAAGTCTCCGTTTGGCTGCGTTCAGATTCCCCACCCAGGTGTATTCTATTACTAGAAGTGCTATAGTATATGTGACATATACTATAGTGTTTCTGGTAATAGAGTGAACCTGGATGAGGAATCTGAACGCACCCTTTGGTGGATGTCCATTGGTCTGTTCTTTTCAGTTGCACTGTTGAACTGATGCAATAAGTTAGAGTGAGAAAACATATACTTGTCTCAATTTAACTTATTGCACTAGTTCAGCAGTGCAGCTGAAAAGAACAGACCACATGCCACCGACAAGGTATTCGCGAGAAGTACACACTTTGCATAAAGGCATAATGCACCAAGCATAAGAAAATTTACCAATCAAGCGGGGAGCACACATTCTTGTATAAATACATAATGCATAACACATAAGAAAATTGACCAATCAGAGTCCTTCATTTGCATCGTGACAATAGAAATGAGCATTCTGATTAGTTAATTATCTTATGTGTTGTACATTATAGAGGCGCTTCAAACTGAAGGGTTATCGCACACAAATTGACATAACTGCATATGCATAGCATAAGATCGTATGGACCAATGAGCATTGAATATTAAGTCGCCATATTGATGATTGATACTTAATATTCGATGCTCATTGGTCCATACTATCTTATGCTATGCATATGCATCTATGTAATTTTGTGTGTGATGGCCTTAACTCCTAAATCGCGGTTGTGCCATTCTCTGGTCAAAGAGACAGAGGGAGGATCGCGCAAGTAAAATGAACAAACCTTTTGTTTTGAACTGACCACGTGCGCGTCGGCAGCAGTCGACATCGCGTGTGTCGCGAAAGAGAAAAAAAGTATTAACATCATCGTAAAAGTTGCGCGTAAAATATACCAAACGACTATAGGATGGCGAGCACGAGTAATGAAGTTGACCGTGTGCAAATTCGTTTCACCACGAAACAACAGCAGTAAGTTTTGTTACCTTTTTCTGCATACACATTCATCAAGGTTATAATCTTCTTTGCAATAATGAATAATAGTTGCCCTAGCTACTTTCCATGGCCAATATCTTGATATATATATATATATATATATATATATAAGGATGATACGTATAATATCCACACTATCAAGATTTTTGGTTCACATGTTGAATTTGTTGTAGTTTTTAATATAATCATAGTCTTCTTGAATAACTGTCTTACCTCCGCTGAATGCTGAGATTTTGACCAGCTTGCACTATGAGGTGCTATTTTATGCTTAAAATATTATAATATGATTTAATATAATTCTTTCCTTCTAGATATGCTGTGCCAGATTATCCTCTATCAGTGCACTTTACGATAAACAAAGAAGAATTAAATACTCTGGTTTATGAACTTCTAAAAGGTAAATGCATTAATAAAATTTTTAAATCTTGCCCTTCTCACCACTTGCTTTTTGTGTTATTAATATATGCAACATGCTGTCCTTTTTGTATGGATAAATAAAAACATTGTTAAAAAACATTTATCTTTTTCTTCTGTTACATAAAGTAATGTTTTTTATTTGCAGAATCAAATGCTGAGCAGAACAAAGTAAAGTTTGACTTTATAGTAGCCTCTCAGTTGCTGCGCACTTCTTTGGAGGAACATCTCATCGAAAGAGGAGTTTCCACTGAAGATGTAATAGAAGTGGAATATGTGGAGAAATATCCTCCACCTGAGCCCAAAGATTGTATCATACAAGATGACTGGATATCAGCTGTTGCTGTTTATGGAAAATGGTTAGTTTGCTTAACCATAAAAGTTAAAAGGATGGAGGATACTCCTCAAACTGTTATACAATTATGTATATTTGAGAAGAGCTTATTTTCGAAATCTGTCAAATCTATAGTTTTAGAAAACTTTTATTATAAATTGTATTTAAGTCTATATTGATTTTTATTATAAATTGTATTTAAGTCTATATTTTAAAAGTTGCATAAATATTTTATTATAAAAGTATCATAAGGGTGTTATACAATTTAAAAATAAGCTCATCAATTGCGACATTAATATTTTAAATTGTTTTATTCAGGATTTTAACTGGCTCTTATGACAATACTCTGCACATTTGGACGACAAGGGGCAAACATCGGTTAGTAATTCCTGGACACATATCTGCCATCAAAGCAGTGGCATGGCTCTCTCTGAATGACGACAGTGCTTCCTTCGTCAGGTAGCTTCAAGAATGATAAAGTCAATTTCGTTGAATGTAGCAATATATAGTTAATAATAATAATCAATTGAATGTATACCTCTATAGCGCGTCAGAGGATCAAACGGCCATGATATGGAATTGGAATATCGTAAAAAATTCCGTGGAATGCGTGTACATCTGCGAAGGACATGAGAGGAGTATTCTGGCGCTTGGTTTGAATCACGACCAAACACAAATGGCCACTGGCGGCTGGGACACGATGCTGAAAATATGGTCAACATGTAAGTAGACTAACTAATATCAAATTTGTAAGCTCTTTTTTTTCATAAGACATTTTTAATTAAAATTAAAATTTAATCACGAAATTTCCTCTCAAGCTACGCAGAATGAAACAGAAAATACGGAACCCGCGTCGAAAAGGATAAAAGCGAAACGGAGTAAAACGAGAGTATGTAGACTAAAGTCTGTAAATTTAAGAATACTTTGATTGAGCTTTATAAGTGTACATGTAAAGAATGATTAATTGATGTGCCTAAACGCGTTGGGCGCAGCTTCCGCAGCGTACCTTAGCAGGACACAAAGGTGCGATCAGCGGTCTCGTGTGGTCTGATAAGATGGAGATCATTACGGCGTCCTGGGACCACACTCTGAAGATTTGGGACTCCGAACTGGGCGGTATCAAGCACGAAATCCCCGGCAATGAGCCCTTTTTCGACGTAGACTATTCACCGTTGGCACGCGCTGTGATAGCGCCGTCGTCTGATAACCGTCTGAAGCTATACGATCCGAGGTCTTCAGGTACTTTGACGCATTAAATGCTTTTCCAAGATTTTCCGATATCATGAAATAAGAAACAAAGATTCTTACTTACATTTTCGCTCGAATAGCTTCTTCATTTCTTATTTTATGATTCTCAATCATTGAACTCTCTTTTGCATTGTTGAATATTCTTCAATTTTTCATCTAAATATAAAATTAGAGAACCGTTTTTAATTTCTTTAATTTTTGATTGTCTCAATCTCTGACGAGCACTTATTTCGAGTGTATTTGAATAATTGTGCATTTTTTCAGAGGGTGCGATCGTGAAAACTGTATTCAAGTCTCATACACAGTGGGTGCAATGCACACGCTGGTCGACCGTGGATGAGCATCTTTTCGTTTCAGGAGGGCATGATAGTCTTGTCAAGCTCTGGGACACCAGAAGGTTAGTTAATCACTTATTTATGTACAGATTCCTCCGGTTCAGCAGCGGAATATGGAAATTAACTGTCGCAATTTATCAAATAGCTTTAGTAATTTTTCTACTCTTTAAGGCTCTTAGATAATAACATTGTTTATCTCTTTTTTAAAGCGAGAAATCGCATGCTAAAAATGTTCACAAAATACGTTGAAATAAAAAGATAATATTCATAAAGCGACGCTTGTCATCAATCAAATAAGAATATTTTGTAAAAATATTTAACATGCGTCTTCTCGCTTCTGACGTCATTAAAATTCTCACGTCATAAAAAAAGAGAAATAGGTGAGTACTCAAGAGCCTTAACACAATCTTTGGAATTGTTATATTGATGCTGTATTAAGTGGAAAATTCTAATTGTATATGTGTATTATATTTACACTCCCTTGAGCCAATATACCATAAGCACAGAGTGTAAAGTTTAATTTGTACAACTGAAAGAGCAAAAAGATTACTAACGATACTAAAGATACTATTTGATGGATTGATGTTTCTTAGCAACTCATTTCAAATTGTGCGTTATGTACAAAGAAAATAAGAAAAAAAAAACTGTTCTCAAATTGCGTTCATGCATGAAATTTGAAAACTTCGTTACAGACTTACACAGTAAAAATTAACAGAATCTTAATATGCTTCTTATTCCCTCGTAGTCCCAAAGTGCCGCTGTACGATCTCACAGGTCACGTGGATAAAGTTCTCTGCTGCGACTGGTCGGATCCTAAATTGATAGTGTCTGGCGGCGCGGATAATACCTTAGGGATATTCAAGCAAACGGAAGATCGTAAATATCGCGATACGTTATGATCATTATGTAATGTGGAAGCGCGTAAACTCGCATAGAGTTTGTACGTGTTTCGTATCCGCGAGAGTATGTTTATTTATAATTATTAGATGTATAAAATTGTTTTATACATTTACTCTTTTAATAAAACATATAATAAAATTCCTTCTGTTTCTTATAGGATTTGTAATACTGTATCTTGAAAGTCAGTGTGTGTATGTGTGTGTTCTTTTCTTTCAACTTCGCGACTACAAGACTTTAACATTTTTAGATTTTGAGATGTTTTCAAACTCTAAGACTTTTTTGCAACAGCTTACTGAAGAGACTCGTTAGTACTCTTATTTCCAAGATATATAAAATAAGTCCACAATTTAGTCTTTATATGTGGAAGGAATAGAGAGAATTATTTGAGGATTCGTGCGCCTCGAGTGGAGAGTCATATAGAGGACGACCCTTTCTTCCTTCATCCGTCCTTCTTCCATTCTGATCCGAGGAGAACAGCGCCGGATGGGTGAAAAGTAAGTCGTTTCGCTCGCATAAATCCCCAAAACAGATCGTTTATTGATCAAAAATAAGGGACGATAATCGTGAATCCGGGGGGTTCGCGCTTCCCCGCTTCACCCGAAGTGTATCTTTACCAAACCACTTGTTTTTTTACTCGTAAGTAACTCTAAAAAGACCACCGATTCGAGTGCACGCACCTATTAGAGACGACACACAGGGTGTATGCGGTAGTACAGGAGCGGCGAAGAACGTGCACCCTCGCAGTAGCGCACGCGCGCGCGTGTGCGGTCTCTTTCTCTACGGTAACCGTGTACGTGTGCAGGTGTGTGTATTAACTGCAGTCTATGTGCTGTGTGTGTAAAATAAGCGAGCAATTCTTCGGGTACGCATCATCATCTTCTCTTCTTAAGTTGACGCACACATCTACGTATACACATGCGACACACACGTACACACGCACATAAACGCGCGCACGCACACTCCTTTTATCTCGCACGTACGCACGCACACTCTCGTCGGTCTTTCGCCCTCCTCGCATAATCATCATCTCGCCGCGCGGTATTCTTCATTTTTTTTGTTCTTTTTCCTCTTTTTCTTCTTTTTTTGTTTCTTTATTTGTTTGTCCGTTTGTTCTTCGAGGACCCTATCTAAATTCCGGCACATCTTCCTCATCATTATCATCATCCTCATCATCATTTTCCTCCTCATCGTCATCTCATCTCACACAAAGACTAGCGTTTTTAAACGATCCAAAATAAACTAAGGGCACTTTTTAGTTAGCGGCTTATGCCCCGTAGTCGCGCGCGTTTTTCATGCGTTCCTCTTACCCTCGAGTTGTTCTTTTTTTTTCGTTTTTCTCTCCTCTTATTTATTCATGAAAAATCTAATTCTGACTGTTTTTTTTTTCTTGTTAAACTTTGTTTTATTACAGCACCTATTCGACTTCCTAAGAGTCTCCCTAGATTTCTTAACTAACTATGACACACTTGCCTTAACGTCTAAGGATTTTTTTCTTCATCGTTACATGCTAAAAACGCCTTCTCCTCTCCACCTGTCTGTCCATCTGCCTTAAAAGTACTCCGAAATCCTACGAAAATTGATCGCACGGATTTTAAAGAGGGGAACGGACAATCAGCGTCCGCATCGACATCGTTTCCCCGTTTCTTCTTTCGCGCTGTTCTCTTTTCCCTGTTCCTTCGGAAAGACGACGCACAGCGTGAATACACGGGGACACGTGTCTTGTTTTTCATTTTCTATCTCGTTCTCTCTCTCACTCTCTCTCTCACTCTCTCTTTTTCTCTCTCTCGTTCCATCGTAAAGTTACAGGAGTTCCGCCTCGTATCGACACGCAGAACGAGGGGAGTACAAATGCAAAAAAGAAAACGAGGAGGATGGAGCGGAGATTTGTCCGGAGGAGGAGGGCGAGAGGGGAGGGAGAAGGAAGTAGTTGAGGAAGAAACCAACGTGTCGTCGAGTAGTTTACAGCTAAACATCGTCGCTTAACAAACGTCGTGTAAAACAATGACTTAAAAACTTGGCGAAACTAAGGACTGTACAAGTCGAAGTACAAGACGATCATCGAGTCTCCTCGGACCACCTTGCTCCTTATCGCTATCTCTCGCATGCGTACCATTGCACACACACACACACGCACACACTTATACACACACATACACACATTTTTCTATCTTTCGTACTCGCTTTCTTCCTCTTAAGCCGATCTCGACTAACATTATTTACTTAAAAACACCCTATAATTTTTTCCGCTCGTTCTTTCTCGTTCGTCACTTCGTCTCTTCTTTCTCCGTTTCTACAATCATCATCAGCCTATGAACTATGGTACGTCTAATCTAAAGAGTGCCTACGCTAGAGCTCTAAAGAAAGCTTATGGAAAGCAGCATTGCCAGCAGCGGGAACCGTTCCTCTCGCTCGGAACAGTTGCACCGTCGTTGTCGCCAGTGATACCAGGCTACGGAAGCTCGCAGGAGCTTCTTCGCAACGGGAGCTCCTTCTCCATAGGTGTATCCAAGGAGAGAGATAATAGGACACGCTGTTATCACGTCGCGCGATCAACATCGCGTTATCGATAACAGTCTTACGGGCGAAGGCCACCCGTTTACCAAAACGTGACTCGTGTCTTCCGAAAAGAGGAAGAAAGGAAGAACGCGACGATCTATCAAGCGACCTCGCGAGCTATCCGATGGATAATCCAAGCGCGACAATCTAAAGCGTTTCCCGATCTCTCCGTCGAATAGAGAGATCATTCTCGCGCCGAAAAACCCGTAGAGCTCTCTCCTCGGAACGATGATATCGAATTCCGATCTCGACCGGGAGAAGCTTCGCTGCGGTAGCTCTCGCCCCACGAGCTTCCGCCACCCCCGCGACCTATCGATGATTCATTTATTCTATTACGACCGTATAGAAACCCACACCCGGCCAGCCCACGCACCCGACCCGCGGTGCGCAGCAAGCAAATAGTTTCCTTACTATTTATATTATACAAGTAGCTCATATATATATATATGCTGTAGAATAATATATATATATTTATCAATTAATATGGATAGCCAGTCAGTCTTGACGGGTGCGAGGTGCATAGGCTGAACGGTGCCCCCACTGCCCGTGCCCCCCGTGTGCCCGCGACGCAGAAGAAAGGGGGTGGGTGGGTGATAGGGGACACGGGGGAGATGAGAGGCATATATTATCATTCGTGTATCCTAACTACTAAAAGTACTAAACTATTTACGAAGTCTACCTAAAACTTAGTCGCTCTCTTAACCGATAAAAGATCGCCATCCTCTTTTTCTTTTTTTTTTATCTCCTAATTCGAGCAAGTGTTCGCTCGCTCGCTTGCTCGTACTTAGCCTAGAGTTTTATCATCTTTCTCATAGTTCAACGCTACCTACGGCGAAAACGCTTCTTCGTCGCGCGAAAAACTGAAAAGAACCGTGTGTTGTCGCGTCTCCGCGCGAATCTGTACACAATAACTATTAACTCTCGCTTGATCACTCTTTCCCCTTCGCTCTCGCTCTCTCTCTCTCTCTCTCTCTCTCTCTCTCTCTCTCTCTCTCTCTCTCTCTCTCTCT
>NW_022639650.1:10964-14637 GCF_010583005.1 Odontomachus brunneus
CTCTCTCTCTCTCTCTCTCTCTCTCTCTCTCTCTCTCTCTCTCTCTCTCTCTCTCTCTCTCTCTCTCACCCTCTATTACTTTCCGGCCTCCTTTCCTCTTCTGGTTTCTTTACCACGGAATCTGTCTCTTTCACTCTCTCGCTATTTGGGGATACTGGGTACCATGGGGCCCGGCGTACCCCTTCTTCCTCATCTTCTTCATCCTCTTAAACCGGTCGGCGCGACTATTAATGCTGCTCTGTTTCTCCCTCGTCCTTCCTTTTTTTTCTTTGTTTGGTCGTCACGATAATTTATTTTAGTTATTTAGTGTACAAGTCTATTTAGTAAAATTCTCAAAATTCACTATTTAATCACATGTGGATTTTTGTTGTCAGTCGTGGTGACAATCTCGCTTGTGCAACAAATACACAATACACTCGCTAAATAGGTGCTCTCTCTTTCTCTCTCTCGCTTTCCTCTCGGCTTCCCGTTTCTCGTTCTTTCTGATTCTCTCCCTCTCTTTCTCACACATTCTCTCCCTTTTTCTCTTTCTCACTCGCTCGTTCTTCTTCACTTACTCCCTACATTCTATTTTTTTTTACTTTTATTTTTCACCTCTTAATTGCATGGACTCAAATCGAGTAGTAATCGGTCTCTTAAAAAATAGCTCGTGCCACCTCTTTACTCTTCCTCGCTCCTTCGTTTCTTTTCTTTATTTTCTTTAGTCAGTTTATCTTTCTCATTCTCACTTCCATTCATTCTTTCTCACTCTTTCTCACTCTCTTGCTCTCTTTCTCGTCATCAAATCGTGTGATGTACCAAAATAAACTAAATATATTATTTACTTCAAGTCTCAACAGTGTAAAAATCTTTCATACGTTTAGATGACGTCAATATAATAGTAAATCGTTAATTATAATAATACAGTATCGTTCATTATTGTAATATTATAATAATAACTACGATTCGTGTCACTCTTCTCTCTCTTTCGCTCTCTCGCTTTCTCTCTCGTCTCTAAAACTCTATCTAACTACCTGCTCATCACCACTTCTTCTTTGAGAACATATGACTCTCGCATATTTGGTAGAAAGCTTTCCTCGCTACATTCTCATCCTTCCTTTCTTTCTCTCTGTCTCCTTCTCTTGCATTCTTTCATTCGATCACTCTTTCACACATTCATTCTCTCTGTCTTCCGCTCTTTCTCTTTCGCTTCTGAATTCTCTCGATCCTAAATCAGTCAGTGTGACACTCCGCGAGATGCACGAATGGGTGGGTAGATATGGGGAGGAGGCTTTCGAGAAAGGGGGGAGGTGATGGATATATTTAATTCAAGACGCAGATGTAAGGCTGAGTAATTAAGACCCACGTGACCATACAATGAAATAGAATTTACAATCATTACAAATAGAATTGATGAAACAAAAATCAATTTTACTTTCCTATTTTCTGCTCTTAATAATACAAAATTATATTTCTCTTAACAACAAGTCAGCCAAAACTATAAATTATTCTTTGCGACTATACAAAGTTACAATTGTACAGATATAAAGTTTGTCTCACAATTGTCACAAATTTTTGCGATTAATAACCAATTGATCAACAACTGATCTCAACACAAACTATCGTTCCAACTTTTGAAGGTCCCAATTACTCCCTTCGGCTTGCCTGCGTGTGTGAGTGTACGTATGTGTGTGTATATATGTTTTCTACGGGTGTAAATCGATGCACCTTTTCCTTTAATCCTCTGTCCCTTCTCCAACAGTCTCGTTTTTTAATCTTCGCTCGCTCAGCAAGGCGTAACTTCGTTCGCTCGATAAAATAAATTAATTTACGCTCTAGCTATTGCGCCGTAACAAGTCTACCTTTTCCATTTCTTCCATTTCTTGCTTTTTCCTTTTATTTAATCATCTGTTTTTCATACACACTCTCACGTATCCTCACTCGTTCTCTCTTTCGCGCCATTTCGTGCGCTTTTTCTCTCTTTCTCGGGCGGTGCTCCTCTATTATATTTCAGATTTGCCGCCATTTGATTTGTCTTAAACTTCTCTACTTTGTTTTATAAGTATTATTCTTATTATTATTACGGACTGGTGTGAGTGTGCCTTAATCTCTCTTGTCGCAGTCCGTCAATCCCGTTTAATGACAACTATACATACGTACAAAATCTATCAAATTGTCAACCAAAACAAACGTGATGATTATTCAACTGGTTACAACACAAAAACAATCATAGCTTCTTTAACTAGAAGATCAAAATTTGGCTGTTTACGCATTTACATTTTACCAACACGTAAAAATATATTAGTGTTTCGTTTCTTTTTTTAAAGTATATCCAATCTCTTTCACTCTCATTTTTTCTATCGTTCACTCTAACTCTTTCTCTCTCTCTCTCTCTCTCTTTCACTCTTTCATTCTCTCTCGCTCTTTCTTCCCCTCTCTCTAGCGGATCTGTCTGAAAAGGCACGATTCTAAAAAAAAATATATGTATCCACTGTACAATTAAAAATTAAATATCGATCCATAGTTGATTGGTAATTAATTCTTGCAAATATAACACTCTAAAAAGTACTATCGTCCTCTTCGTACCTCGTGCAATAATCACTTATCACCGAAATATTTCATCCATTCTCAGAAACAAAGCACGACTTAATGGTCACGCTTTCTGTTCCACCGCGAAACATCCTCGCAATATAGTAAAAAATATTTACTCTTAAAACGAAAAATGAAAGAAAAAGAAGAAAGAACAGAACTCCTGCACGTCATAACCGATCTTGACCTGTTCATGGTGTTTTCACTTTTGTAAAAAAAAAAGTATTCAGATTTAAAAAAGCGTCCTCACGCGGTGTCGCGCGTGTAACCACTTTGGAATGTTTGGACGTTAAAAGAAAAAGAAGAAATGTAAAGATAAAAAGAAGACACGTGAACTCCGATGAAAGTGTGGTGTATTTGTGTGTACGTATGTATGTTCATACATATACATATACAAATATATGCATATGTATGTATGTGTATAATATATATGCATATTATATATGTATATATATACATATATATATATATATATATATATATATATATATATATATATGTGTATGTGAATATATGTATGTATATGTACGTACATAAATGAGCGAATAGGATGAAGTGCTTTATCGCGGGGAAGACGTTTTAGAACACACGGAAGATCTCGATATCAAATTCTGTTGAAAAGTTCAAATTTTTTTAACATCTTCCGACCGTGTTTGCACTTCTTCTGGTTGGTATTTCAATTATTTTAGCAGATACTGAGGAGAACTTTTACATGAAGAACACATATGCAAGATCTACTTGTTCAAATTCAGTTCCCTTCATCTTCGAATTTTTCTCGCTCACACTTTTTTGAAAATTGTCAATTGTAGTGTATGGAAGTAGTGCATCCTTTCTCTCTCTCTCTCTCTCTCTCACTCCTTTTTCTTTCTTCTCTCCATTCTCTCTATTACTCTCTCGCCCGTTTTCTCTCACTCGCTCTTCGTATATTATTCTTAGTATTTATTTTTACTTTATTCGGGAAGAGTTCTCCTTTATATAGTTCTGAGCAGCATTATTTTTTTTTCTGTCTTTCTTTATAGGTTAGATGCTCGTTAAAATACTTATTGATACTCGCGAGCTCTCTCTCTCTCTCTCTCTCTCTCTCTCTCTCTCTCTCTCTCTCTCT